>NC_142779.1:13034908-13205622 GCF_988280905.1 Pimephales promelas | reverse complement strand
GAGGCCTTTTTGCACAAGATAGTTATAATTTTACAGCATTTGCCGGTGGGAGAAGAGAAGTTGGCTCAATGCGGTGTGATAATATACAGTTTTATAATAAGAGTCGACTTTGCTCCACTCCACAGACATAATGAGGAGGTTGGACGAGAGGGCCAGGCATGTGAGAAAGCGCCCTTTATTCCAGCAGCTCAGAGCCTCACTGAAGCGTCTGTTGTGCGGGCCTGGCATACATTTATGACACAGGGCACCAAACCAGCGCCGGTTCTGCGTCTTTGACTACAACATGGGGCTCAGATGTTACCTCATGGTGCATACAGTGCAATGAGCCCACAGCAGTTAATCAGCTGATAATTATCCCGTTGGTGTAAACACAATCACGACCACAGGCACCAGAGTGACTGTGGAATGACAAGAAGTATTCTGATACCAAGCGTGTAAAGTAATGGCCCCTTATGTAAACATGGTGTAAATCGTAACTAAACCTGCACATCAAGACATCTCTGGTGTTGGTGGTATAAAATAATGAGCTGTGCTTTGTATCTAGTTGTTGAGGTATATGGTTTTGATCTCTCTTACTGTACTCAGCGTCCTTCTGCCTGTCTGATAAGATCCCGAGACAGACACACCCCCGGATTCTCCTCATCTATTATTCAATAATATCAACAATTCACAGCACAATGAGACTATAGGGAAGAGACCATTTGAAAAGCTACAACAACGCTATGCCTCTGACATACAAAGAGATCAGGCAGCATGCAGGAGTTTAATGCCTATGTAGGCTATTGTTTCTCTGCATAAGGAAATGAACAAATGCTCATAGATCAATAAACGCATTAGCTACAGTAAGAATGGTTTGAAAAGTGGTAATCTTTGGCAAGACAATGTAATACTGTATATGTATTTAAAAGAAAATTCTGTCATCATTCACATATACAAAAAATTTATTGCCTGTTATTTTGATTGCAATTACTGACTTTTTTAAGCATAAAAAGGTGAAAAAAAAGTATATATTCTATATAGTCTTTTATATAGACTGCAGTGCAACTTTGGGGTCTGTAAGGTTTTTAAAAATGTTTTTAAAGAATTATTTTTGCTCACCAAGACCGCATTTATTATTTGAAAAATATAGCAAAAATACAAAACAAAATATTGTCAAATACTACAATTTAAAAACTATATTTTTTATTATACTTATTGCAATTTGATATCATTATTCATTAAAAATCTAACTCTCGGTGCATTCATCAGGAAAAAAAAAAAGCTTTTTTTTTTCAATGATTCTATTAATCAAAAAAAGAAAAGAATTACAAAGTATGAATGTATGCGAATTTGTTCACAAATCGCAATAATTTGTCTCTTAAAATTACGTTTTTCTCAGCCAATGCTACTGTTGCTTTGAAGATATGGCACACAAAGACCATTTTAAGGATACCTTAACCTTACAACCAGCTAATTTCTTATTTTTGTGTTCAAAGGAAATATAAAGAATGACATGAGGGTGCGTAAATGATGACAGAATGTTCATTTCAGGGTGAACTGTCCCTTTAAGACATGTTCACTGCAGGTCAGAGATCCTGAATGTCCAGCAGAAGATGTGTGCTTCAGTGCTTAGTCATCAGAATTCCCCTGCCTTCTGCAATACGCAACACACACACACACACACACACACACACAGGAGTGCATCAAAGCAAACCTCAGGGAGAAAAAAAAACATGCCTGAAAACGTACCACACCACAATATTATTCAATTATCAAATATTACTGATTACAGCTATATTTAAAAGAAAAAAATGCTGCTTTAAAGGGGGATCTCTTTAACCACATCCAATGTGCAGCATCCACCTGGATGATGAGACAGCAGCTATATTGCTCCAGAACGCCCACCACACACCAGCTTATTGGCGGAGAGGAGACAAGAGTAATGAAGCCAATCAGTTCATATGGATGATTAGGGGGCCATGATGATGGACAGAGGCCAATGAGCAAATTTGGCCAGGATGCCGGTGTTACACCCCTATTCTTTTTTCGAAGGACATCCTGGGATTTTATTAATGACCACAGAGAGTCAGGACCTGTAACATCTCATCCAAAGGAAGGTGCTATTGGACAGTATAGTGTCTCCATCACTATATGGGGTTGGGCGTTATAACCCACACAAGACCACAAGGTGAGTGCCCCCTGCTGGCCTCACTATTACCACTTCCAGCAGCTACGAGTTCTCCCAGGAGGTTTTCCATCCATGGGTGCTAACCAGGCTCAACCCTGCTTGGCTTCAGTGGGCAACCAAACCTGAGGTCTGGTGATCAGAGACTTCACGGTTAAAGAGCATTTGCGATTTCTGGCCCTAGGTTGTAGAACAGCCTTCCGGTTTATATCAGAGTGGATCAATCTCTAACTGTTTTAAATCCTCTCTTAATACCCCTTTTTTCCCTTCAGCTTTTAATTCATTGTGATATTTTGTCATGAATGTGTGGTTTGTCCTTGTTCTTCATCTTATGTATTGTTCAGCACTTTGGTCAGCCCTGCTTGCTGTTTTTAAATGTGCAATATAAATAAATACAAACGTGAAACTTGAAACCAGTCTTGGTGATATATATGGCTGCTGGCCTAAAATGTTAATTCCAATCATTTATTTTTTAAACCACTGACAAATGCAAAAACATATGAAACCATTCACACACTAACTCCCCCCTATCCAAATTAAAAAGGTGTTTACAGACAATCAGAATTGATCATGGATATGCGATTTTTCCACACCTAACATTCAAACATCTTATAAAAAAAACCCATAATATTTTACACAAGAGCAGAAGACATTTTTTGTCTAATGCACAACTTATGCATGCTGAACAAATGTTTCTCATGCTAGAGGGAGGAAGAAAGTCGAGATTGAAAATATGCCAGATAGACAGACACGGAGAGCAAGAGAGACTGCGATTCTTTATCAGGGGGTTTCCTGCATTTTTTGGAATAATTTATGAAATAATCTGTGTTTTTGTGTGGGAATCACTAAATGTATTTCCTAACTCAACCACAGTGTGTATGACTGGATATTTCAAAGCTTACTTTGCATACTTGTGGGAACTGCTGTACAATGTACAGACCTGACTGAGTGACCCATTTGAATGCCGATAATTTTATAATTTAAAACACTATGGAAGAAATCAAACAATTTAACTGAACATTCTGAACCACAATGACGAAATAGTAAGAAATATGCCAATTACTACAGTAGCATCTATGGTAACCGTATCTAAATACATATTAAATAATAATTATTAATTATTAACAGTCTAACAACTACCTAACTAACAACCCAGTACATAAACCATTCTGACACAAAATTCACAGAAACATTCAATATTTCCATGTCAGACTGGATGGACATACAGCTGTGTTCAACATTATATCCTCAAATGCATATATAGAGCATATATAAAAAGGGCAATGAACTTAGCATTGGAAAGCATGTGAAGCTTTAATGCACTGTCATGGTGTGTGCAGACGCTTCGAATGCCTTATTGAGCCATGGAGAATGCCCTCTGAGCTATGCTTTTCCAAGGCCCCTCTCCGGCTCGTTCTCTCGTTCTCTCAGCCCTCCTCCTTCTTTAAAGGTGGGTGTATGAAATATTAATGCTGCAGTACAACTGGCTGTAGGAGAGCGGCCTCTCTCTTAATGTGTGTGCGTGTGTGTTAGAGAGACAGCCGGCTAACTCTGGCATTGCTGCTGTTCTAGAGACACCCGATCTCTACAAACCCAACCGGCTGGGGCCTTCGCTGCTACTGCTGCTACTGCTGATCATTTGAGAGTAAACACTCGAGAACACAGACTCAATATCAGCACTTTATTATAATGGTATTTAGATAACTGATCATCACAAAGTATACACATGTCTCAAGTGCTACTTATGAGTCAGGATATGCATTTTCTTTCAAATGTCTAAAAGTGTAAATGACTGGATCTTTCTTGACTTCATCAAAGATAATTACTGAAATATGCTTATGAATGAACGATGGTTGCTTTAATGGTATCGTATGAATGAAATAAGTTGCTTTAATTGTATTAAAGCAACTTGTATCAGCAGTCTAACTTTGAAGATAAGAGAATCTACCAAATTTCTCAAACCATGAACATTGGGGGGGAAACCATGCCTGTGTCAATGTTTCATTAAAATGTTATTACATTGCTTTTTTGCATGTTTTGCAAAAGTGTCAAAATGAAATGTCCAATAAGTGATGCTACTGCTAAATGAGTGTTCAGATTTATCTGAAACAGATTAACGTGAATTTGTGCATGTCTAATATTGGATGCTGGATATCATATATACTAAACCTACCGATAATGTTAACAAAAGCAATTTGTATGACCTCCTTCGTCCAATTTGTCTAGACCCCATGCAATGTATAAAAAATATTGTTGGTTTAACCTAAAAAAATAAGTAACCTGGTTGCCTTAAAATTTTAAGTTCATTAAAATGGAAAAATTGAGTTAATACAATGAAGGAGATTGATTTAATAATCAGAAACTCAAACTATTATGTTATCAGAACTACATAAATTATCTAAGTTGATTTGACAAAAGAAAAAATGTTGTGATTACAAATTATGAAAATATTTTTTTACAGTGTGGTTTAGGGTTTAGGATTAGGGGTGGTCATTCCTGCTGACACTTTTTGAAAAATCGTATGAATTCATACGAATTTTGCCACCTTGTAAAGTAGCCTACTGTATATACAAATTGCCGTGAGATTGGGTTGGAAATTGTGTCAGGTGAGCTACCGAGCAAGTTTACTGAATCAGAAAAGCAAAAATGCAAATTTCAAAAGTAGTTACAAATTTCTTCACAAAAGAACTAGTGAAGTTAGAAAATAACTTGTGCAATAAATGGTGTTTTTAAAGTATCATAAAATGTCTACTTCTAATGTTTTTATAGCCAATCCAAAACACTGTTCTTGAAAATTAACACAAAATACACAAAACACCTGGACTAAACTTTACTATTGTCAAAGGGAACTGCAGGATAACAAAGAAATCTGGTGCTGCTCAAACTATGTTGAAAACATATATAACAGAGCAATACAATACAGCAATACAACAAGATGCAGGCCACATGTTATAAAGCTCTTAAGGGGAATTCTGACATCTCTCTAGAGGTTTAGCATTCAAAATCCTCAGGTCATCAGTGTGCCTGACGCTTCAGAGTTCAATACAGTGAATGTGCTTCCTGCACATTATAATGAAAAGCAGGTCACTGCCCCAGGCACTGGCAGTTCATTTACACAGAATTCAATGCAAATGCATTTGAGCAATTCAGTAACACTGGACTCATAATTTATAGCACATTAAAACATTGAAGACTGGCAGAAAATGTTTTTTGACAATGTTATGGATTTAAAGGAGTAGTTCACTTTTAAAAAAAACTTTTGCTGATAATTTACTCAACCCCATGTCATCCAAGATGTTCACGTCTTTCTTTCTTCAGGTTTTTGATTAAAACATTCCAGGATTTTCTCCATATAATGGACTTCATTGGGTACCAAACGGTTCAAGGTCCAAATGAGAGCTTCAGTGCAGCTTCAAAAGGCTTTAACGACACCAGACGATGAATAAGGGTCTTATATAGGACCCTTCGAGTCATGACTCAAAAAAAGATTTGTTCATTTTGATGGTTGAACAAGAGAGTCACGAATGCTCATTACAAGATAAGACCCTTATTCATCGTCTGGTGTCGTTAAAGCCCTTTGAAGCTGCACTGAAGACCTTGAAACTGTTGGAGTCCATTGAAGTCCATTATTTGGAGAAAAATCCTGGAATGTTTTTATCAAAAACCTTAATTTCTTTTCGACTGAAGAAAGAAAGAGCTGGACATCTTGGATGACATGGGCGTAAGTAAATTATCAGCAAAAGTTTTTTTTTTAAAAGTTAACTACTCCTTTAAATCTTCCATGGGGAGCTTAGATTAAGCACATGTTAAAGGAATACAAAACAGACAGTGGGATTACAGTCAAGAAGAGTGCTTAATGAAAGTATAAGCTACACTTGCTCCTAACTGGTGAAAGTTATCTCCATAAGGCTCGGTTACACAGGACACTGCCTTTATCCAAACTACACACTGCAGCTAAATACAGTTGTAACCTCTCTTCGGCTTGCTTAATCCTGCTCTGAAAACAGCGCTTGGTTAATTATGAGTGTGACTGATAGTATTTTACAAACAAATTAACTTCTGAGTGGCACTAAACGGAGAAAGATGCTTTTTCGTCCGTTTTACATTTTAAAAACAATTCATTATCCACTGTTATTGTATAGGAAAATGTCAAAATGTCTTTTTTATGTTCTACAGAAAAAGTCATGTGCGTTTGTAACGGCATGAGGCCGAGTAAATAATTACATAATAGTCATTTTCGGTGAACTCGCTCATTAAAATCAAATATTGCGTAAAAACTAAAGGTTTGAAAACATAAATGTTTTTAAACCATAACAGGTGCTGGAAAGCATATCAATTTGTCAAAAATGACCTCTAATGAGGTGATGAGTATGAACTCTCAGCTCTCTGATCCAACAAAGCACTGTAAAAGCACACAACCTAATCTGGATTATCAACTAAATTAGATGTGTCTCTAATCCGCAATTGCCAAACTCTTGCTTAAACACTTGATTCCAGACCGGCAGGACACACAAACCAGTACGTCTTCCATAATAACTACTGATCATATTGTGAAAGAATCATTAAAGTATATGTTTTATTTTATTGTTGACCTTGTAATCTTTAATTAAAATATCATAACCTTCTGGTGAAACGACAGACTTCTCTCTGATGACGCAGGACTTCTCCAATCACAGAGCTTGTTTGAGAATTGAGATAAGCAAAATCTGCGCAGAACCACTCAACGGTGATCACCGCGAGATGAATGCTGGTTATATAGGTGGTCCAAAAGCTTGATGGGAAATGACTTTCTAACGACACAGCTTTATGCTCATTGGTTTAAACACAACCATGGTGTATTGTCCCTTTTCTAAAATGTTTGATTTTAAAAAATGTGTGAATATTCCCAAACTTTCAAGTCTATGGGATATGTATTGTTGTCATATTTCTAAAATAAAATAAAGTTTTAATAAAAAAATAAATAAATCTAAAATACATGTCTGTGTTAAATAAAATAAAAATTCAACACAGACATGTATTTTAGATTTATTTATTTTTTTATTAAAACTTTATTTTATTTGTTACACATTACATAGTTACTGTAGTAAAAAATATAACATAATTATATGCAATTACCACTAAACCAAACCCTAATCTTAAAATTAATCCTATAAGTACATAATTAATTATTATTTTCAATACTTAATATGTATAATTACACAGTAACACTGACAGCTTCAGATAAAGTGTAACCGCAAGTATGGGTGTCTTGTTCATCATTTATTTTCACAAGTGTCAAACTTAAATGACATCAAATTTATTAGCAACCCAGCGAATGAGCATGAATCATGAGATATCCGCCTTGCTCTCGAAGGTGTCTGATGCACAACACAGAGTGAAGTGTCAGACTTGTCTGCACTTATTTTACTCCTCCCCTCAATACACCCACCTACTGCACTCTAAAAAATGCTGGGTTGTTTTAACCCAATTTTGGGTAAAATATGGACAAACCCAGCCATTGGGTTAAAAATGTAATTTAAAAATGTAACCCAATGGCTGGGTTTGTCCATATTTTACCCAAAATTGGGTTAAAACAACCCAGCATTTTTTAGAGTGTGACATCTGAATTCCAGGCGAGGTCATCTCAAACAAGCCTATTTAGTCCGGTGGTTCCCATCCCTGGTTCTGGAGTACCCGAAACTCTGCACATTTTGTATGTCTCCCTAATCAAACAAACCTGATTTAACTCATCAGCTCATAAGTAGATGAGCTACTTCAAAATCTGAAGAGTACTTTTCAATTAGAAGTCTGCATCCTAGTGAGAGTGGACTTTGTTTGATGAATAGATATTATAAAGCATTACTAGGATGCAGCATTCAAATTGAGAAACAACCCAAATGGTTGTGTCAGATTAGAGAGACATCTAAAATGTGAACTTATTGAGGTACTCCAGAACCAGTGTTGGAAATCACTGATTTAGTCAGTTTAAACCCCGCTCACATCTCAAAGTACAACCAACAATGAGTGAAATGATGTCCCGTCATTAGAAATGATCTGTACTTTTGTTTCAACACAACTTAAACAAAACAAAAACATTAATTCAGTAATTGTATAGCCGCAAATGATACAGGTGTGTTTTGACCAAGCCAAATTTTCCTTTGAATTCATGCGATCATGTGTTTCACATAAGGATGAAAAAGCTGATCCCTTGAATTTGCCACATTGACCAACAGAAAAATGCTTGGTTTAAAAGTGACCTTAGTGTGAATTGTGCTTCATGAATTGTTTCAATACTGGCAATGGACATTATTTTTCCCACTAATGTGCCTGCACTTTAAGTTGTGCATTTTTGAAGTAACTGAAAAGTTGTTTGAAAACACTGTTGAATTGCAGATATACTTGTAAAGATACTAACCCCCTTTCCTTTGACCTTCTTTGTGTGTTTAAGCCTTTCTTAATGGGTCACAATTAACTGTTGATTATTATCGCAACAATCATTCCATAAAAAAATATTTTAGCTTTGGCAGATGCAACAGACTGCATCAGCTTGCACTATACATTTCTATTTTTAGCCCTTTATTTACTAGAGAAAACCCCCTCTGAAAGCCAGAGCCACAGGTAACCAAATAAAAAATAGATAACTATTTAATCTTTAGTTAATACAAATCTAGCTGTAGTACTGTACAAAACACCAAGTAATTAGGATACTGTACCTTATATAACCGAACAACGCAGCAGCATGTCTCAAAGGTTTTAGAAAACAGTCAACACCAAAACAAAAATGCATAGTTTACACGGGGCGATTACAGAAAACTATCAACACGCTTGTTTAAAACATTAAATATTTTGCATCCAGAGAACGGGCTTCTACAGGTGGCAGGTTGTGTTTACATATATGCCATGCCAAGTTTGTAGACTTAGGATAGCCTACACTGTGCAAAACAAACAGGTTAACGTTACTGCTGCTTAGATCAGTAGATGCAAGTCATACACGCTTGCAGGAACGACCCACACCAAAACAAAAAATGACCAGTCAAAACACGACTTTATGTTGATAATTCAATAGAAACGTCAACTCACCCTTCTGAAGGACTTGTACTCTCCGGTTAAATGAGTGTAAATTAGTGGGTGCTCAGCGGATTTATTCTCGAACGCGTTGACATTATTTCAGTGCTTTCTGCATGCATCGCTAGTCGACATGAATTCACATGGCACTTTTTAAGCGTCCCGTGCCTCATCAGCCTGAGAAAAAGAAGTAAACAGTTGCACATACGAGAGTCAGACTTCACAGTGCTCCTAAAAGTAGTGGTAGGCAGGTTGCCTTCGGTGACTCTGCGCGTGGCCGCACGCCGCAGTTGCGAGACAGGATTTGATTGATAGGTTGTTCTGTGAGTCGAGGCGGAATCCCAGTTTGTATGTCCCGCCCCCTCTGGTAGAATCAACCAATCAAAACGCAGAACGAGGCTGCTGTTCGACATGTTATTTACAGAGCCTAGTAGTAATGTGGTATTTACAGCACGATGAAAAAGTGACGGAGCAAAATCTGAGCTCATAAATCAGTCTAAAAGTCGTGTCATACTGACAAATTATGCATGTGGAAAATATCTGGACTTTTAAATGTATATTTAAAATATATAATATGCGTCGCTCCAATACGGCTACTTGAAGCGTCAATGGTCATTTCTAGCGGACTTTAGATGGCCAGAGTTGAGTTCTTCAAGGCCCAGAGACTAAGAAAAGGCGACAGCATGCTCTGGCAAGATGCCCACCAACAGCTTGGCTCAATCTTTCTTGTTACAAGTTCAATCTCTGCTGCATAACAGGAAATGGAGTGTTCAAAAAAAGCCTGCCACTGCGGAAAATATGAAGGATAAAAAAAGCAGGGAAAGTGGTGAAAGATGTGTTTTCTTTCACATGCTTGATCTTCAGTGAATTCACCGGTAAAGGAAAATATGGAGTGTTAACTTCTAATGTTTGACTAAATGGGACAAAGAGCCAAGAAATTCTACCTACGTGTGTGTGCCACAGTTGATGGAGCGTGTCTGATGGAATAAGTGCAAACAGTCATTAATCTTGGGAGTCGGACATTTGATTTCAGGTTTTCGGGGTAAAGCTTGCTGCCCTGACATGCCCATTATCTGATGATTATGACATGCTCATTATCTGATGATTATTAATGATAAGTATAGTAGCCTATAGGTACGTACTGTTATAAATCTCATTGAGTTAAGTCACTTCATAAATCACCATGCAGGTATGAAAATTACTTTTATTAGAATAAAAAAAGTGAAGAAGAACTTTTTTTTCTGTGTATCATACAATATTCTTTGCATATATAATAATAAGCAGCAATGATCAGTTGTGCCTGATGGTTAACAATCACTCAAACAGAGAAAGAACTTTGCTAAACAAAAGAATGCCATCTGGTGGTTTGAGAATATTATTACACTCGTGAGGAGTAACGTCACTCTTACGTAAACATAATGGCATATTATGTTGCCTGTCTATTCACATGTGTCTAGTTTTTTTTTAACAATCAAAATACAGCTTTGAACCACTCAACTAATCTTGCTTATAATGTAGCCTACAGATTACTGTGAACATAAAATATACCTGTATAAGTACAGGGAACACTTTACAATAAGGTCTCATTTGTTAAACTAACAATGAGAATTAAATGTGTTACTATTTTTATTAATCTTTGTTAATGTTAGCTAATAAAATCCAGCTGTTCATTGTTTCTTCATGTTAGTTCCCTGTGCATTAATGTTCACACAAACATTTTTCATAATATTTTAGTTAATGTTGAAATTAACATTATAACCAAGATTAATACATGTTGTAGACATACATGTTAAGCATGCTAATGATGAAACCTTACTGTAAAGTGCTACCAAGTATGTTTATTTTTAACATTGCTAAATTACATATGCGTTATTTTGGGATGGAAGTCAATTTTAATCCAATTGTTCTACAGATGTGGTCTGATTTTACATCAAATCAGATGTTTATTTACCCTCTTTCTTGTTGTATTGCACGCAATACTTTTAACAATAGTATACCTTTAATGCAAGCGACTTTTGAAGATTATTTTCAGTGTACAAGACATAGTGGACCTTACTGTAAAACCTTCACAGTCTTGTTCTGTCCAAGCCTCCTCACAGTGGGGTTCAGTATATTATAGCAAAGACTGGAGAGCAAACTCAGCTTCCTGTGCTCCTGGTTTGGCAGCTGTGAAATGTTATTTTTGGAACAAAATAGTTGAGGTTCAGGGGAAAGGAATTGCAGACAGCTAAACCGAATTTACATCTTAGGCTCTTTCATTTGGGGAAAATTATCAATGCAAAATCTTTACACAATAGATAGATAGATAGATAGATAGATAGATAGATAGATAGATAGATAGATAGATAGATAGATAGATAGATAGATAGATAGATAGATAGATAGATAGATAGATAGATAGATAGATAGATAGATATTTCAGCATATGAAATAACCCAACAATAATAATAATACCAACAACAATAAAATGAATACACTGATTCTGAAACTCTTTGCCTTATTGCAATTTATTAGCACAAAAAATGGAAAAAGCACTCATATCACCCAATAATAAAAAATATGCTAATAATAATGATAATATTTCATTGATTGGTTTTAGATATCAGCAACCCTTTGCCTTGTTGCATCATTTCATCGTGGTCCAGAAGTGCGCATGCCCTGAGTCTTTTATCTTTGAAAGGACCCTCGCCATTGGTGGATTAGCACATGTCTATAAGTGCCGGCCGGTTTTTACAAGCGCTCTCCACTCCGCTCCGCTCCGTTCGCGCGCACGCCGCTGATGAAAAGAGCCTGGTTGGTACCTCGGAAATACTGAGCGTGAAGAGAAAATCATGGAGGAGAAGAAGAGCGAAAGCAATGGGCACGCCGGGCACAAAAGCCTGTTGCCAGCAGTCTCAATTAAATCAGAAAATAAAAGCTTTAAAGACAGGTTAATAGGCTTCCTCAAAAGAAATCTCTTAGTGATCCTGACGGTGTCCGGGGTTCTGGTGGGCGTAGGACTCGGGATGATGGTCCGGAACATGAATCTCACCCGCGCGCAGATGACTTATTTCGCCTTCCCCGGGGAGATGCTGCTGAGGATGCTCAAGATGATCATCCTTCCTTTAGTGGTTTGCAGTTTGATCTCTGGTGCTGCGAGTCTGGACACGCGCTCGCTGGGAAAGCTCGGCGGGATCGCCGTGTCTTACTTTCTGGTGACCACTCTGATCGCCTCATCCATCGGGGTCGCGCTCGCCTTCATCATCAAACCCGGCGTGGGAGCCGGAGCGCTGAACAGCAACAACTTGGGGCTGGAAGGCTTGAGCTCCAACAAAGAGACAGCGGATTCGTTTTTAGACCTGGCAAGGTAGCTATCATTTTGGTTATGAAAATTACTGATAGCCTATCATTTAGTAAAAATTGGTGATAAAAATATAATTCAACGTGTGAAAGAAAGCAGACCTATGACAGCAACTAATCCGCTTCTGCAGGGTGTTTAACGATGTACTGTAGCCTATACTGTATGTCCCACTCACACACACACACACTCGAATGCGTGTAGATCATGTGACAATAATCTAATTCTTTCTTTCTTTCTTTCTTTCTTTCTTTCTTTCTTTCTTTCTTTCTTTCTTTCTTTCTTTCTTTCTTTCTTTCTTTCTTTCTTTCTTTCTTTCTTTCTTTCTTTCTTTCTTTTAAGCTATTTAAGTCACCAACTGTTGTGCATTTAATTATTGCTCCTGGCATGGAAAGAAGAGGTGGAAAAACACCTGGAAAAATTCTCACATTTCTGGCAAAAAGAGAATGTTTTAGACATAAAGCATTTAGGGAGTTCAGCACAATTGGGACATCAAGTAAAGTATGAGAAAATGTTATATAAAATGTTTATAATGTTTAAATGTTTATAACCTATACAAATTAAATAATTAAATGTTACTAATCAATAAATAACTGTCACAAATAAGGATCATTGTCATTCTGAAAATGTAATTTGACTCATAATGGACATCATCACGTTTCAATATGTAAATCCATCAACAAATTGAACTGATCCTCTAAAAATGACAAATCATTGACTCTAAACTTAATGGATTTAATTGTTTTAAGTGGCATATTTCTTATATCTCAATGTGTGACACTTTCTGAAACTTTTCTGATTGATTTTGACCATTATGTGTCATACTATAAACCTGGCTAGCCCAATTGTTGCTGTGCTATAAGACCAAAATTAGGCTATGGCTGCCTAAGAGTTACCATTCTGATGCTGGTTTTACATGATTTTTTTTTTGCAGGATATGGTCTTCATTCATCCAAGTTGATCTAGTTGATGGACAAAATGGATGGACTACCAGCTGGGGTCGCAATCGACCTGGTAGATCTGTAGGGTTGAGAGATCACCATGGATCAGTAACAAATCAAATCAGCTACAAAATGGCAAACAAATATTTTGTTTTTCCAGCAGGAACATAATTGTGTGACGATTTTATTTTTCATAAAAGGAAATTTTTATTTTACATTACATTTACATTTTTCTAAATTCCAGCTAACATGTTTGCTATTACCTTAACATAATAGTCATGCTTTTTCCACTAATCAGTAATTTACAATAAATTACATCAAATTTAATCACAAAAATACATTATTAAATGAACATACACAAACATTATTTTTCATCCTATTTGGACCAAATGTGCACATATCTTGAAACCTGAAATCTTTTAGTAAAAAGTCTTTAAAGTTTCTCTTGTTGAAGTATAAATCTTCTATGCAATTATGTAATCAGAACTTGAAGAATGACTGTATAATAGGCTTGCATGAACCTGGAGAAAACACACTCCATTTTGCCTCAATGTTCACAGGGTTACTAGATTAATCCTCTTTTAACTCAGGTCATATGATGAAAAAGAACTAAAAACTAATCCATTCTGTAGCCTGAGTGACTGAATATCTGTTTAGATAAAGAAATTGATCTGCATAGATCAATGCAAAACTTCCTTTACAGGTCCATCACGATCCAAACGGGTGGGAATTTAGCAATGGAACACCAGTGGTGTCCATCTGTGATGATAAGAGCCCATTTCACGTGTCTGCATCACTGGTTTATCTTTCTTGCTTGTTTTTCCTTTTCAGAAACCTGTTTCCATCCAACCTGGTGGCTGCAGCTTTCCGCTCAGTGAGTTACTTTTTTATATACACACACACGCACGCACACACGCGGTTATGTCCTGAATGAATATTTGTAGATCACTTGTTAACAGCTCCTTCATCTCTAATTGAGAGAGTCACAAAATGGAGTGACCATTTTGTCCCTTCTCAATAAATAGCTCCCATCCTTTCTCACCACTAAGCAACCAGGCAGTTACCATAGAAGGCTGATTCCAATCCTTGGTGCCTGGCAACCTGGCTTAGTTCACTGAGTTATACCACACATCAGCTGCTTAACAGTGAGCACACTCTGCTCAAAGGAAGGTCATGGGGTTCTGTGGACTGGGTGGGAGATAACATCTCTGTCCCCAGACTGGAGCATGTGCATGACCTCACTGACACAAACTGAACAGGGTACCCAGTTATCCATTTGCAAAAAAAAAAAAAAGTTTTTTCTAAAGGCCAGAGTAGCTTTAGAAAGAGAAACAGGGTCATTAGGTGAAAATAATGGGATGTTTCTTTTGGAGAATGTTTCTTTATCCAGTGGGATTTCCATCAACACTTACCTGGATGGAGTCCAGATGTAGGCTTTAAAGAAGATGAGACAGGGATTAGTAGGATTATACAGAAATGCCTGGGAATTATTTGAATGGCTAGTTACATATGAACTTGTCCAAACTATTTTTTGAAGATCTATTCCAGATTGCCTTAATTATCTTTAACTGAAATATGTTTATAGAAAAAATTTTGCCATCAAATGTAAGTCAACATCAGAATCACAGTGTAAATTCATCTCATTATGGATATGTGAACCTTTAACAGGCGAGTTTCTGCTTTCCACTATACACTGATTTTTATATGTAAACATATTTTGGTCTATTTAAACATAAGCTACCCAGATAGCAAATGACATCTGGCCCAGTTGTGGCCCACATCCCGCATGGCGTACCGACGATGACTCAACCTGGGTGTGGCTGGGTAATGGCATCTGGGACATCTATCAACACTGCGCTAATATCTAGCTTTTTTACGATGAAGTTGAACTTAACTTAAACTAAGTTCAACTTTTAAGATCCCGTGTTCTTTTCTATTCCTTAGTAGTAAAATGTCTCACATTTTTTTTAAAGGCAAAAATGCAATCTGTGAGAAAAGCACCATGCTATTCTAAACTTTTCAAAAAGGCATGAAATGGAAGTAGTGATTGTTTTTTTTCTTCCCTATTGTGCATATATCCGGGTAAAAAGCCTTCTCGAATGAGAAAAAATTTAGGGCGAGACTTGATTTTGTTAATGGGGAAATGATTGGATTGGATCTCATTAGAGTGCACACTGGTAAACAAGAAATATTGTTGCAAGAGGAAGGGGAAGTTATTTTGATTAAAGATTACGAAGGCACATTAATAAAAAATAATAATAATGTGCACTGATAAATAATTTATAATAAATACTGCAACATTCCATTAAAAAAAAATGTCATTGTGACTTTAACACCACTCCCCTAAGATTTTACTGCATTTTTACATTGCTGAAAAGAAGTTGCATTAATTCAATAGTTCAGTGCCACTGCCACCTCACGTTTTTTAACCTACTCCCTTCGTACTGTTGAGGTAGGAAGTAGACGGAAACTAAACTGAGTGGCTTAGCTCATAGAATTGGATTTTTTGAGAGACAGGGGTTCTGAATAGGAGAACTGTGGGGGGATCACTTTCATTGTCTCTGTTTGTACAAGTCTCAAAGTCCTCTTCAGCTAAACTTTAAATGCTGCTTTTGTGAGTATTTTGGCACTAGACATGCACAGAAACACACTCAGTGCAGTGAAATAATCCAATGCATCCCAGTTCATGAAGCCGCACACGGAACGGGTTGAAATCGGCCAGAATAGCTCTTTGATAAGCACTGCATGTAGCTCATAATGTTTTCTTGTGTTGTCTTTTACTTTTGTCACAGTATATCACTGATTACAAAATGGTTCTTGTTGGAAATGGAACAAATGGAACCCTCATTTACCAGAAGGTACGTGATCTCTTTATATTTTCTAATAATAATTTTATTTAAAAATGATACATTTTTATGTTACGATAATGATCCATTTAATAATTATAACATTATTAACATTAATGTTCTTTAATATAATGTAATTATTAATAGCATTAGGTCCTTCCTTTTCCTTTATTAAGCATAACATCAACACATTTCACTTGCTGACATGTCAATTTAACCCTGTAATTTTGCATTTAAAAACAAAAACTCAAGTCCAGTTAGGGCTTCTTTGCTGGTTTGTCTCAGACCACTAGTGTATGGGTCTTTGGCAGCCTTGAATTAGCTTGCTGTTTGCACAGGGCCATGGTGGACGCAGCCGGTTTTGCTGCCCCTGTCCTACTGAGCACTCGAGCAGCTGGAGATGGCTAGCCTTTCCCAGAGGGCCTCCCATGCGTCTGCATTCTAATCGCAGCAATGTGCTTGTAGAAGGACTCAGGATGATATTCACATTTCAAATAATTATCTAATGAATATTTGTCCTTATAGTAGTACAGTCAGCCTCAAATAAATGACCTTCATTCACAAAGTTTATATGTCTAGCCCAAGACATACAGTATAGCCCTATTTTTTAAGCAATTGTGCTTTTAAAAGACGTCTAATAGAGTGCCGAAGTTACGATGTCACTTTGTAGGCGCTAAAGTCTATGGTTTTTTGAATGGGTTTTTGCTAAATCGCATGAAATAAGGCCTGTGGTTAACAAAGCCTCTAAATATTTTCACATTTTGATCAATGACATAAAACACACCAGTTATTAACCTGCTTGTGGTTTTTTAAACTTTATTGTGTCTGCTTGTGTTTTTTTAAATGTTTATATAGGCTTCAAAATGTATACATTTTGGATTAACTTGTAAAGATTATCATGATAGACAAAACGTGTAAGGGTCACAACTCTTTGGGAAAGAAAGGGAAAAGCTCTGTTGTAGTTTAAAACTATTAGATCTGCCCAGAGTCACTCTGGATCTACCATAACCAGTCGCTAACGTTTGGACATACGTCACAACTCAAACTAGCGCACCTCAACATCATCGTTCTCAGCCACTCCCTCTGTTCACTGATTGGACCGGTAAAATTTTGATTCAAATTCAAGGTTATTTTTACTAGAAGTGGGGTACTTATAGTCAGACTATATTGGGTCTATAGTTAACCTAGACGGTGAATTGACAACTATTGCTGGCTGGGTTGTATATTTGTTCACTGTGAATTTTACCTAATTTGATTGATTTAAGACACTTTAATGTTTAAATCTATTCCATCAGTATTATCTTCAAATTCAGAGCAAAAGGCAAATAAAAATTCACAGATGGAAATGAACTACTCTATTTAGTGCCATATGTGATTAGCCTTTGTATAAATCTTTGGGTCTTCATTACATCCTGGCTCAGCTAAAATGTCTCGTATCTGTTGGTGCATGGGTAAATTTGTGGGCAATCCCTCAGAACGCTTGAGGTCCATAATTGCTTAAGTAGGGCTTACAGAACAACCAGTGCTGTGTGCCAAGTGATGAGCCATGCCTGAATGTGTGATAAATCCCAGAACAAGAGAGGGATTCTGTTGAACAGTAGCTCAGTCCCGTCAGATCTTCATCACCTGTGACCCCACAGCCATAAACGCTGAGGAAAAGTCTGTCTGACAGCCAAGCTTCATGACGTTTTTGGCTTTTGAAAGTCACTTGTCCATGAACAACAGTCATATCAAGTTCAGTGACATTGCATCAGTGAGTGAGCAATAAGTTCAAATAGGTAACTTAAATTCAGCATTTATCAAAGCACATTAATACGTCACATTTTATTGCTTAAAATAATGTTAGAATCAGATTTGTTTTGCTGTTGCATTTTTTCACCTTTAACCAATTCTGTCAACTGTATGCTGCCAAGAAAACATTGAAAAGGCTGAGCGGCAATATCCTAATAGTTAAATGTGTACTTATGTAAGCCACTTTATAACAATGACAAACATGTTTTGGTGGGTTTCAGGTTCCCTATGGAACAGATGCAGATGGAATGAATATTCTGGGCCTTGTTCTCTTTGCTATGGTTTTTGGAGTTGCTTTGAGAAAGCTTGGTACAGAGGGAGAAGAGCTCATTCGCTTTTTCAATGCCTTTAATGAAGCCACTATGGTATTGGTGTCATGGATCATGTGGTAAGTAAATGTCTTTGATCAAATGCCTTAATGTAATACAATATAATGTATTACATATTTTGTCCCCATGATATATAATAGGGACATGAGGAAAAAAATATACTTATATTCTAATGCGAAACTTTTTATATAAGTTGCATTATGCACATGATGTCTGATACATTTTGTTTTTTTTTATCCTTCAGGTATGTGCCATTTGGCATCATGTTCTTGGTTGGCAGTAAGATTGTGGAAATGGAAGATGTGGTTCTGTTGGTCACTAGTTTGGGGAAGTACATTTTTGCTTCTATCCTGGGGCATGTCATCCATGGTGGCATTGTCTTACCTCTTATCTACTTTGGGTTCACTCGTGAAAACCCCTTCAGTTTCCTGTCAGGCCTTATCACACCTTTCACCACAGCCTTTGCTACCTGCTCCAGGTAATTTGTTCTATTTCATTTGTAGTCCTAAAAACAGATTTAGTTGAGCTAACCTACATTCTTTTTTCTATAAGCAAAAAAAAAAAAAAAGTTTAATACAGCCAATAATGCAGTTTTAATGTTTGGGTTAATTCGTTTCCCAGAATGTGACTAAAAAGCTTTGTTTTCTTTTAGTGGAAATACAAAAACCTTGATATGTTGGCAAAGGAATAAATTCTGGAATGTTCTTTTCCATAATTTGATGGTTCATTTGCAGTCTCAGTCCTCAGACCAATCCAAAGCAGGGTTGTTATTGTTAACTAAAACTAATGCAAAATGATTATGTTAACTGAAATAAAGTTGAAATAAAGTTAAATGTAAATATTACATGAAAAACGTAAACTTTAAAAAATGTAGAAATGTTTGCAACTACTTGAAATAAATACGTTGAAGTAATAAATCAAAAGCCTATATCAAAATGACTAAAAACTAAAATAAAATAAAGCTAATTCAGAGCAATAAATACTATAATAGTACATAAGTACTACTAAAATAACACTGATTCAAAGTCATTATGTAATGGTCCTGATGTTAGTAAAAGTTGGTTATATACCCTTTTTCCCAGCAATAGAATGGCTATGACCATTATTACATCTATTTTGCCATTAGATACTCAAACCTTGACTATTTTCTGTGCCTGTGCAGCTCAGCAACCCTACCCACCATGATGAAATGTGTAGAGGAGAACAACGGTGTTGACAAACGAATCAGTCGGTTTATTTTACCGATTGGAGCCACTGTCAACATGGACGGAGCAGCCATTTTCCAGTGCGTTGCTGCTGTGTTTATTGCCCAGCTCAACAACGTTGAACTCAACGCCGGCCAGATCTTCACAATCCTGTGAGAGTACATCCCTATGAGGTCTTTCTTCAATCAGCAGGAGTATTCATAGATACTGTGAACATTCCTATATCTACTGTATAAGGCAGAGATGCTAAGCTTCTAAATTTAATATATCTAAATTTAAAAGCAACGCACACCCACTTTCTGCAGCCTGTCCCAGTGTGACGGGTTATGCAGTAATGGGTGATACAGAACTGAAGCTCTGATGGAAGGATGAATGTTGATAACTTTTAATGAACTTTTAGTCTTATAATGACTCACCCTCATGTCGTTCCAAGCCCGTAAGACATCTTCAGAACACAGTATAAGATATTTTAGATTTAGTCCGAGAGTTTTCTGTCCCTCCATTGAAAATGTGTACAGTATACTGTCATTGTCCAGAAAGGAAATAAAGACATCATAAAAGTAGTCCATGTGACATCAGTGGGTTAGTTAGAATTTGTCCCTGTAGTAAGTGTACCATTGGTCACTGTCTGATAAATGAATGCACTTTTGCTTTTTCACGTGTGCAGGGTGACAGCCACCGCTTCCAGCGTGGGAGCAGCAGGTATTCCAGCGGGTGGGATCATCACCATCGCTATCATTTTGGAGGCCATTGGTCTGCCCACCCATGACCTGTCACTCATGCTGGCTGTGGACTGGATTGTGTAAGTCAGACAACTATTCCCATTTTACTCATTCAAAAACATTGGTCTCAACCATGAAATTAATACATGATATCAATATTGTACTTAATACACTGATTAGTTACAATTAAACTCATATATCATGTATTTGCTGAGTGTTGTAATTTTGAGATGCCATATCAGTGACAAGTGCACATTCGGAAAGGGAATATAATCAATTGCATTGAATGTTTTTACTTTTTTTATACTATTTAAATGTATTTTTCTTATTAATAATGCTTCAGTAAGATTTTTTTAAATAAAAGAAGCATTACATTGATAAAAGTGACAGTAAATAATTTATATTTCAAATAAATGCTTTCCAAAATGGTTTCCACAAAAATATTAAGCAAAGCAACCTTTTTCAACATGAATCATGATAAGAAATGTTTCTTGAGCAGATATATATTCATTTTACATTTTAAAATGATTTAAATACAAAACAGTTATTCTAAATTATAATATTTCACATTATTTCTATTTTTTATCTAATAAATGCAGCCTTAAGCTATAAGAGTGTATCTATTTACAATATATATATATATATATATATATATATATATATATATATATATATAAAGCCAGGTCTTAATATACACACATCATGAAACCTGATAGCTTTACATTTTTTGTTCTTACGGGTCTTTTAAGACTTCTTATGAGAATTAGAAAAGTTATACTTCTATAATAAGAAACTAATATTCTGTATATGCATACAATAAATACATACAGTTTCAAACATAAGGACACAATGTAAAAATTTCAATGAAAATGCAAAACATTTCTTTTATCCAATGCAATTTGATGCAATTTGACCTTAGCATCGCTATAGCACCATGCTCTACTTGAGCTAGATGAAGGCATATAGAATTAGGAATTAGAAAAGAACAGAATTAGGATTTTCTAGCCCTTGAGTTAACAAACTCTGTGTCTGATGTGTGATCAGCGACCGGACCACCACAGTTGTGAACGTGGAGGGGGATGCCCTCGGTGCTGGAATACTTCACCATATCAATGAGCGGGAGATGAAGAAACAACAGCAGCAGCCTCAAGAGGAGCAGGAACTGCAAGAGGTGAAGGTGGAAGTAGTGCCTAATGTCAAGGCAGAAGAAGAAACCTCCCCTCTCGTCACACACCAGAACCAAGGAGAAAGCTCCTCACATGAAACACTAAATGAAAAGGACGGTCTGGAGTCTGTACTGTAATGTGTTGACTGTGATCTCCCATCTCTTTCTTCACACTTTTCTCTCTTTAAAAACCACTACATGATGAGTGTGAAGTTTACGTCAAACGTCAAGCTCATTCCTGTGAAAGGAACACTAATGGTCAGTTTGCTGTTTTACATATAGTTTGGACTGGTTTTTGTTATGATAATCTTATCCAACTGTGCCAAAATTATTTTTTATAATAAGATTGTGTTTGAGAAGATTGTGTGTCCCAGATTATATGCTAAATCAAAAAGGGAATATTTCCATTCTGTAAGCAGAGATGGGTAGTAATGGAAATCATTCACAGACCTCTGGCTCTGTTTGTTTTCTATATTTTGACTGACTGTGTGTTAAAATATTAACTATTTCAAAGATTCACCGGAAAGTATTTTCTGTAAATATTTGTGTCCCTACTGGCAAATCCTGGTATAGTCTGGTGAT
This sequence comes from Pimephales promelas, assembly GCF_988280905.1. Taxonomy (NCBI): domain Eukaryota; kingdom Metazoa; phylum Chordata; class Actinopteri; order Cypriniformes; family Leuciscidae; genus Pimephales; species Pimephales promelas. The sequence continues at coordinate 13,183,496 of NC_142779.1, read as the reverse complement.
TTATTGGGGACTACCGGTAGCCTATATCAAAACTGCATGTGTGATTGTGAAGTAGCTTACTCCTGTGATTTCTAGCTGATTTTAGAGCTTGTAGGTTATGGTTGGTTTCAGTACATTCAAATCTGATTTAAGTGATTTAACGCCAAGCTCAGAGATAGAGACAAAACCCTGGGTCACATGTGATATTCAGCCTGATGATGAAACACTGTATGATCAAACATTTCCAGATAGACCTTCGTTCTCTACATAAATTTTTTTTTACCCAAGAACATCACCCATGGTATCTAGTGACATCTAGTGGTAAGTGGGATTATAAACAAAGAACTTGTGACTTTTTTTCGTAATCTGTTACAGATGTTTGACGAACTCTAAAATCCATTTACTGTATTAGTGTGTTTTATATGCATTACCTACATGTACGTTTTTCCACTGTATTTTAACTCTTAGTTATCTTGTTACCGGTGTGTCTGCTTACAATTAAATCCAAAGTATGTGTCTCTGATTTACATGCACATTTTCCTGCGTGTGACGGATAATTATTTGTCGATAGTAATAATGTAACTGTAATTAACATTTAATTGCAAGGACTTGTACCTAATAATCAAACCGAATCCAAACACAACGACTATAAAATATTTTTTAAATCGTATAATTAAATAATCACAAACTACTGTGATTGGTTGGTTCTGACCAGCGCCAAGAAAAGTAACATGTATGGCGTGACAAGGCGTTATTTATTTCAGCAGTGGGCTTGACAACATTCATACCAGAATAATGACAACAACAACAAAAACACTTTAATAAACATCATATTGTCTCAGACAGTGGTCTCTCCACAATGACTAGTATTTTACGCCACATTGTCATGCACATGCACATGCGCATTAATAAGTAACTTGAATTTTGTCTCGTGCAGATCTCCCTCGTTTTGAGAGGAAACAGTTGACCCGCCTCTGTGTTATGAACCGTTTCCTTTAACTGCTTGGATTCCTGTACAGCGGCGTTTTATTTACCGTAATATAGCGCTAGCCACATGCACGTAGTTTATCGAGCTGTCGATGGACTTTCCATAGCCTAAAACGGTACGTAATCACAGTTTAAGATCAATTACGCTGGGTGTTTTAGCCATGAAAGCCAAGTGAAAGCGATGTCGACGTAACGTTAGCTGTGAAACCGCTGTATGATAGATAAATATTTGTGGCTGATACATAATGGCATAACATAGGTCACTTTGTTTCTTGCTGCTGTTTGTTTGTGACTGATACCCAAATACATTTGATCATTCAGTTATCGATGTGTAACGTTACTTTATTCTATTCAAATAGGTAACGTTACTGGTTGAAGATTGTGGCTTACAAAACAAGTAGATAAATTGTGTGTTATATATTTGAATCGATTTAAAAGCTTTTTTCTTCGGGTTCTTATAGTATAATACTATATATCTAATTATATATATATATATATATAGTAGGCATTTGTTTGATGACTAGGTTGCTATGGTAACTGCCAATCAAGTCTCTTATGACTTTATAGACAAGTTTCCCGGGCACTTCCGGTTTACTTCCTGTTTCTGCCAAGAACATCCGGCGCAGGCTGAGTAGTGGTGTAAACACGGCTTTGGAATGGCAACATTCGACCGAAAATCTTGTTTAAAAATGGTGTTTTGACCATTCCGAATCCGAGTAAGGTAACATTATGGGCGGACAACATGTCGATATGGCCCAGCATCACAACATCTAAGATCTTTTCTTATTTTATTGATTCCATGGCGGTGGACGGGAATGCATTTAATAACCTGAACGGCTCAGAGGCGTTTCAGTACCTCCATTCCGTCAAAGTGGGCTGTGTACTTTTACACTTGGACAGTTTAATTTACCTAAAGGCCGATGTTCAATCAAGCCAGTCCGTTAACAATTCAGCGCCTAACGCCTGGGTTTTGGTTACCAAGACGGGAGATGTGTACCTGTATCGCCGATTCGCCGGATCTGGACGTTCCTGTACCCATGCAGCCGTTGTGCTTTGGAAGGTACGTTAGCCCATTATATGCTTGTATTAAGATGTTTGTATGTATCAGTGTGTTTATCTATAACAGAACACGAAGAGTAAAAAGTTATCCTCTAGCCTGCCTGCACGAAAAGCATGCTTTAACCCTTAAGTCGACTGACGCTCTAGATCGCGCACCCCTTACATATCTATTAATAGCTTCAGAATGCATAAAGGTATTAACTTACTTTTTTTTTATGAAAAAGCTGACATTCATATGCGTAATAATGAGTAGACTGTGTTGACTTCCGCGAATGATATTTGATTGCAAATTTATAGCATTTTACCGCAAAACAGAGAAATGTTACTTCAGCCTATGTAATGATATATAATGCGGTTGGTGTGTGAACCAATCACAAACCAAAATAAAACAAACACTAGGAACGATTCTTTTAAACAGACCAACAAAAAAAAAAAAAAGAAAACTGTGTAATCCGCCTATGAAATGGGCAAATTTGCAACAAACCCTTTCTGGCTTTTGTTTATTTTATTTATTTTTATCAAACTGATTTATTTTATTATCTATATTATTTGCTTTTACTCATTTTTATATTACTCACTTATCACTTTATTAAATGTTATCTATTTATTTAATATTTAATTGTATTAAACATACAATTGATGTTAAACATTTGTAAAACATTGATGTTGATGGCTGCAGGCCCAGATCATTAATTGATTTGAAAAGTAACAAAAACGCTCTACCTTCATCATACCCTTGTTATTTTGATTTACAAAATGTTGTTTCTAAAAGAAGTCAATTGTGCTGTGATGCTCAACCCATTATTTTAAAAACCATTAACCATTATTTGAAAACCATTTTATTTTATCTGTCTGCAGGTAGAAAATGCTGTCAAGGGAAGACTGATGTGCAGAATTGCTGAATGCCGGGACAAAAAGCAATACTGGGCAGCAAAAAAATCAGAGATGTGTCTATCCGAAGACACAGCAGAAATAATCTACTCAAATTGTCCATTTGTTATGGAAAAGGATTAATAAAAATTAATTTATTTCTTCTCAAAAAACAAATTGTTTATTGTCATGTGTCAATATTTACAATGCAAGAAAAAGAATAGCACTCACACACGTTTTTCTTAGTTAAAACTCTGTTTTGGCTTATCAATAATCATAACACCAGAAAGGGTACAATAACAATACATTTAAAGTGAGCAATCACCTTACTTGCTACACCTTTAGACACTTTAAAGTGCTTTGCCACATCCCCTACAAGGTTCAGTTTCACTATGGGAACAGGAATACTTGTTGCGAAAACGAATGGCAACATCGTTTTCACTAAAGTAAAAAAATATTATAGACGCAGTCCTGTGTACAGCCGTGAGGCATCATCATCCAGGAGCATATCAGCCACAGTCTGACCCAGAGCCTGCGTCGATTTGTTCATATGGTCCAACTTTGCCGCATAGCTGTGGTCAGTTTTTGTTAGGTCCTCCCATTGTGTTGCAGCATCTTTAAACTTCGGCTCGATGCACACTTCTAAAAGACAAACAGCATAAACTATAAATGTCACGTATATACCCCCACTGACACAGGACAGAGACACATATCAACAGTCGAACTTATGCTGCAAACTTTTGCTAACCATAAAATATCAAGATACACTTACCATCCGATTGCGTGTCACTTGTGTTTCTGTTCTGTTTTGCTGGGGAGGTTTGCTCGTATATCCCAACTAAAGAACCAATGAAGTGATAAGAACAAACAAACAGTCTTTTGAGCGGATTCTTCACCTTCAAAGCCGCTAGCCACTTCCGAGATAATGATTAAACATTTGTTTTTGGTTTCTCATACAACGTATACGGGGGAGCACATCCACATTGGCGTCTTGTATGGTTGATTCATTCTCCTTCCGACCAAACATTCAGCAATCGCCACGAGTTGTTACAACCACGAACAGCACAATATGTCCCAAAGCCGTGTCGACGTGTAACACCATCCATAGTTTACTTTTTCTGCACGCTAACCAAAAAAAACAAGACGCTAACTCGCTAAGCGGAAGTGCTTGGCAGATACAACCGGAAGTCGTTGGCAGAGTGAGGGGCTAATGGCGGCCCGCCTATTTCACTCAGGAAACTTGTCTATAGGATTCCAAACTGCTTTATTTGAAATAGTATCATTGTAGCTCACAGGATCTTGCTGGCTTTTTATGTCCACAAAAACATATTGATGTCAGTAATTATGCGAACCGACTAGCCGCGTATTATAATACCAACAAGTATTATATTAAAAGTAAATGTCCATGAGGGTTCTGTGGTGAAGACACATGATTGTCTTTGTTTGCATTGCAAGCAGGCTACGATTTAAATGTACTCACGTGATCACCTCTCATGACATGCCGTTTTCTGATGGTCGCCATGGAAACCAGAAGCATCAGCCAATCAAAAAACAATGCCTGCCTATTATTCCACAGAGAAATACAAGAAACTGCTTTGTCTGCACAGTTTCGTTTACCAGAGTTCATCTGACACATATTCATACAACTATATTTTTGTCAGTGTAGAGTATTATTTGATTAGCTAATCATTTGGGGTTTTTTTTTCTTTTAAAGTGCCCCTTTTATGGATTTTTGAAAATGACCTGGCTTTCATGTAGTGTGTAACAGCTCTAAAGTGAATGAAAACATCCTGCGAAGTTTTAAATCTGAAAGTGCACTACATATAAAGTTATTGGCTTTCGAAAGTAAGAGTCGACTCTTGGTCAACGAAATTAATAGTTTTTCAAACGTTTCGTTGTGACGTCAAGACGAAACATAAGGTCCCAAGGTCAACTTTATTTGGCTACAAAAATTTGGTACTCACTCTCTCTAGAACAGCCCCGTTGATTGATGGTCAGTGGTAGGTGCTGAGTGTGGCGTCTCCGTAAATCGACAACAAATTCTTTGGTCTTGCTGATATTCAGCAACAGGTTGTTGTCTCTGCACGTTAGCATATTGCCCACCCACTTATTGCGTGCACAGACAGCAGGGAAAACTTGAACCCCCTCAAACCGGCAGCTGATTCCTTTGGACACTGGATAGCATCATGTCGAGAAGATGCTGTGCTCTACAATGTGAAGCTAAAGGCAGTTTTTTTTACACTGCCCAATGAGCATGTGAAGAATCAGTGGTTCAAATGAATCTCTACCGAGACCAGGAGTATAGTCCTAAACTTTTGCTGTATTCCCTTTATTTTACTGACTTCTTCTCATATCTCGGAGTTCAATGCAGCAGATTCGCAAATCACTTGCTCTTGAAAGATGGAGTTCAAAATGCTTGAGTTTTATATTGTGTTGGTCTTCTGCTAACTAGTTAACTCACATTATTACTGTCTTACCGAAATACTTCTGCTAATCAGTTGTGGGCCACTATTACCTAAAACTGTCTATTAATGTCGTTCTCACTACTTAAAGGAAAGATTAAGCATGGATCAAGATTTGTTTTACCAACGTTTGTGTTACATCAGTCTTTCATATTAGAGCTCGACTAATATATGCACTGTTATTGATACAGTTTCCACATGTTCACTACAATAAATTAGAAAAATACTCTGTAAATAAATTAGTAGACCTACAAGTAAAATACTCAGTTTATTAATGAACATGCACTTGTTAATGCTGATGGTTAGGAATTACAGTTGCAACATCTCATAATGTACCTCAAACTGAGTAGTGTATCACTGAGAAACTTCCTTCTCGAGTTGTCCGTGTGATGGAGGTTAGGGTTGAATGAATTGTTCTTCCAGTATTTTATATTCAGACTCGTACTTGGATTGATATGATAAAATCAACGTTATTGTACGTTACTGTGTTTAGTTTACAGTGTAGGAAGGAAGCCTCAGTAAATGTGGTGATGTGCAAATAAATATTGTGAGAAAATTAAATAGTTTTCTGTTGTATGAGACTCCAAAACAACATTAGGAAACTTTAAAATAGCATAATAGGGGCACTTTAACAACAAAATTGAGCATTCATCATGGCCGAGCATTCTTGAATTTAAGGCAAGCCTGAACATGTATAATGACCTATTACAGTACAGTAAATGAGCATCATGCATCATGTTAGACTACACACATTACAGAGCCTCCTTCTGTGATCATTCAAGCCTTTGTTTTGCAGTGTTTAAAACACAGTGTGGTTATGACCTTTTAGCTGTCGCTCTCGACAAATGAGGAACTACAAAATCTAGAAGTGGTGTAATGGCTCTCGGAGTTGACAAGGCTTTATCAGACACCTCTTCACAGATGGAGAGCAAGAGCTATGGGTGTTGGAAGACTAGGACCCCAGAGTTCTTTCGCAGAGGTCACTCTAAACCCCTCAGTCAAAGGGTAATTGAGAGGACAAGGCCTGCAAATGTCCTGGGGACCAAAGACTCAGACACAGAGAGGAGTGGCTGCAAAAAGACAGTCACAATGGCACCTGTTTCCAGGTATATGACAGACAGAAGCCTCTATACCATGAGAAAACCACTGACCTCCGCACAATGCCAGATTCCCATCCTGAAGAACTCATCCACATATGAAGACTCAGAGATGGTAAGAATCTAATGACACAGTTCATGTTGAACCAGGAACTATTTGCTACCACTATTTACTTACTGAAACAATAAAAGAGGATTATATTGCTTTATTTTTCTGAACTTTGAAATGCTTGTCTTATATAGGGCTCCAAACTGCAACTAAAATTTTTGGAAATGAAACGACAATATTTTTCAAATTAGTTTGGAAAGCTTTGTGTGAGTCCAAATGTTAAGAGTGTGATAATAAGAAATGTTTAATTAGCAGCAAATCATCATATTAGAATTATTTCTGAAGATTATGTGATGCTGAAGACTGGAGTAATGATGCTGAAAATTCTGCTATGTAAATATATTAATAATACATAGAAAGTTATTTTAAATTGCAATACTATTTCACAGTATTACTGTTTACTGTATTTTTTTAAATAAAATAAACGTAGCCTCGGTGAGCACAAGAGAGTTCTTTCAAAAACATGAAAAAATCTTACCACCCCCAAACGTTTGAATGGTATTGTTTGTTTAACTAAAGGAGCCAATAACTTTCTGGTTATGTTTTAGTCTGCATCTATGGATTTCCTATTATTTCCTTTTTTCCCCTCCTCAGATCAATTACAAAGCAGATTCCTCTAAAGAAAAGGACAAAAGTCTGGCCAAAGAGTCATTCAAAAGGATCACACAAGCTTCTCCTTCTCCATATTATAAATCCTCCCCCGCATTATCCAGAGAAGACCTGGATACTTCCATGAATCTATCGGACCTTAGACTAGGGTCATGTGACGAGGATCCTATTTTTACCTCTTCAGCTACCAAACGCAGTCTGTCCAGTCCCCTTTCAGCTTCTTTGAGCCTTACAGAACCCCCAGTGCCTAAGTGGATGTCCACTCCTAGAAGCACCTCTCACTTGTCCAATCATATGTCTTGTTTCACGAGAAAGGTAAAAAACACAAGTGAGATGACGGATACAGGAAGAGATTCTCTTCTCAACACAGGATCTTCTGAGTTTTATAGTAAGAACCATCAACGTGGGTTCGAACACATGTCTCCTCATCAGGCCAACTATTGGGCCTGTGCCATCCCCAACTCCATGCCACCCTCCCCAAACCGCAATTCCCCCAGCTGGGATCCTGAAAAGGAATACCAGGCACTCCTGGACTACACATACCCTCTGAGACCCAACATCAAAGGCACATGGGGTTCACCAGATGGAGATCTCCTCTCACAAAATTATCCGTTGTTGCAAGACTCAGGCATTGAGTTGGACCGCTTGTGCAGCTCTTCCACCCTGTCCTGTTTGGACCTATCCCATACAGGGACTCGGCAGAGATGCTTTAGTCCAGGAACAGGTCGAAAGTCAACTGAGTTTCCTGCTCTAAACAAATCACACTCAAAGTCCTCAGATGGTATTATGTCCAGTAGCCTGTACTCCTCACTAGACCAAACTGGCTTGTCAATTGAGAGTCTTGACTGCGACGGGAAGCCAGAGGGTCATTACCGTAAATTTGGCATCTTCTCAACCTTCAGATCTGCCCCCACTTTCATTAGTTCAACACACGTCCTTACTCGTCCTAATTCGCAAGACGAGTTAGACGAAGAGTTCCTTCGCCTACCAGAACATCTACAGGAACTTCAGGTGCTTTCACAGCAACTGAGGGACATTAGTGACCAGATAAGCCAACCGGTCATCACCAGCTGGGAATCCCTGGAGAGCGACATTACCTCAGAGAGATCACCAAAGGTCCAAGTGGGAAAGCATGAACCGTTGATGGAAGAAAGCGGCGATGAAGACATTGAAGCGAGAAGGGGATCTGGTTCTGAAGTTCCTCTTACACCTGAGGTTCATTTAGAGAAAGCAAAGGATCCTGCTGCCAGAATCCAGATGATAAGTCGAGACGTGAATAGAAGGAACCTGAGGGAGGTGGAAGCTATTATGGATCAGCTGAGTGGATTGTCAATGTCAGAGCTTCAGAGGACAATACAAACAGACCAGGATGAATATGAGACCCAGGAGTCACTAATGCAGCACATACAGGCGAGTTGACTTTTCTCTTCTAATAGCAAAGTTCTGAGATGGCTGAGAATTTATGAGAACTGTTACATCCTTTCTCAACAGGTATTTTGCTCAAACCTAGAAAAGCTAATTCAGTGGCTACACAAGGTGGTAGAGAAAGTAGATTTTCTATCTCCTCCCATGGTTGAATTGGAGAGCGTCAAAGCCTCCTTGGCCGACTACAAGGTTTGTAAACTACACTTACACTACCATTCAAAAGTTTGGGATAGGTTAAAAAAAAAAACTTATTTAAAATACATAATGGCCTGGTTTCGCAGACAGGGTTTAGATTAAGTCAGGATTAGGTCTTAGTTCAATATTAGGGCGTTTAAGTAGCTTTTATAAACGTACGCAAGAAGAAAAAACATTACTGGTGTGCATCTTGAGACAAAACAATGGCACTAACACATTTGAAGATATGTCAGTGCAAGTTGCTTTCAGTTAAGACTAGTAAAGGGACTAGCTTTTTCTGTCGGTAAGCAGAAAAGGCTTACTGACCTCAAACTTTTGAACGGGAGTGTATATGCATCTTATATAGCAATAAGAAATTCCAAAAGAAGTTCATTCAAAAAGTACATAACTGCATCACATGATATTTTTCAGAGTTTTCAGGAAGAAGTTCAGGCTCATAAGCCCCTCACGGCAGATGTTCTTCAGACTGGAGAGATGCTTTTGCATTGCATGAATTCAGCCTCTCCGTGTGAGTCTTATTAGCTCTATCAAATTGTAATACAATAAGATAATACAATTGTTTTTTTAAAGAACAGCAAAAACATCTCTCTACAATTCAGCTGCTGTAGTGAATACCGAATTAGCACAAGCTGCATTTTGGAACTGAACCCTCTGTTGTGGCTACTCAGTTGTGTTGAAATTATATTTTAAATTAGAAGAAGCATTAGAGCTTTTTATCTTTGTTTCTTTCCACAATTGTGTACAGCTTCTCAGTTTTGGACATGTTGTGCAGTGTAACCCAATACTCAGTCACATCGGACAGAAACAGGAAACGCTCTGCTTGGAGAATGCAGCCATGCATGCATGAATTAGAGAGCCGTGCTGTTACCTAGCATTCTCCATTTCTGCGTTCACATCAAGAACTAACACCATTACTTTCGTCAACACGTCACTAGTATTCAGATGTTCTCATACTGCTGCTCATATATATATTTTTCTGATCCTACAGTTCTGAAAGACACACTGGTGCTAATAGAGAGGCAGTCTCACACACTGGAAACTCATTCAGAGTATCTTTTCTCCTCTATTCTGTCAGCCATGGACAGCCTTACTGACCCCAGATCTGAGGAAGCACCAGGTAATGATCTACTAGTGCCCTCTAGTGTCATCACATGGTTAAATTATTCTAAATGGGTGACTGGATGATCTGCAGCGATGACATTTTTTTTTTTTTTGTTGGCCGACATAAAAGTTGAATAGTATTTCTGTACTGGATTCCTAGATTTTGGATTATTGCAGAAAATGAGCTTTGTGATTCTGTTTTATTCATCATGGTAATCTTTTTAAAATAATTGATAATTAACTATCATCAAAATGTTTAGAAATGAATGTTTAGAAATTACTTTTATTAAAAGTGCAGCATCACTTTTCTCTGTCTTTCTCCCTAGAAGCAATTGCCTGAGAATTATTAGGAATCTGGGAAGGCAAATATCTGGTCCGCACACTGTCTTCACTGAGACGTCTTTTTTGAGTGTTTTCAACTTGACTCATGTCGCCATTATCTTTGTTTTACAAGTTTACTGTATCCAGAACTGGTGTTATGTGCTGTCTCGCTTGACATACTTTTTGATCCACTTCAAATGTTGACTACTGCAATTTAACATGTATGTCAGAAAATGTCCTTAGATGGCCTAATTTAGTAATATTGTTAAAGTAACACAACTCCGCAGAAGAGGTGCACATATGTGCCAATCATGATTGTGATCTCAGATTATTATTACCTTAAGTTTTAATGGAGGACAGCCCAGCCTTCATTTACATCTCTGCAGCTTTAGTTTCCCTTCTGAGTAACCTGTGCCTCGAAAATTTATTGTATTTTTTGACTGACTATTAGTGTCAGTAATGGTATAATGATGAATATATGAATAATCTGTTGGATGAGCATTCATACTTGACTGTTCCCCCAAAAATGAAAATTGTGTCTTTCTAAAACTGTATTACTTTCTTTTGTTGAATGTAAATGCGTCTCAGTGTTTTTGTTGATTTTGTCTACACAATATAAGTCAAGGGGGTTCAATGTTGTGTTGTTACCAAAATTGTACAAATATCTTTTTTTGTGTTCACATTTGGAGATGGCAAAGGAACAAAATTCAATAAACAAATGATGGTGCATAATGCACGTGGAATGGACTCAGCTGAAAGAATGTGACGGCAAACAACAAAACCTTGAGGCAGAAAGTTTTGGAGAACTTCTACTGTAGAGATCACAGACTGATGTGTAACTGTTTTGCCTTTATGTATAAAAACTATTTAACAATAAACTAATTTCCTTTTTCATAGTTTTCTTGATTTTGTACATTTAAATATACATGTTTCTGTGGGTTTCGATGAGGATACTTGATTAAATGCAAAAATACTCAATTACTTACAAGTAATGTACTGAAGTGTTCCCATTCAGGCATACAGATTCTTATAGGACTGGTTTCGCAGACAGGGCTTAAATTAAACCATGATTAGCCCTCAGTTCAATTAGGACATCCAAGTAGCTTTTATAAACATGCATTAGAAAAATACCATTACTAGTGTGAAATCTTGAGAAAAAATAATCGCACTGACATATTTTAAGATGCAGTATGTCAGTGCAAGTTGCTTTAAAACAGCTCAAACATGCATTTTAGTCTGCGAAAGGATACTATATTAAAAGGAGTCCTCAACTAATTAATATATATATATATATATACATATATATATACATATATACCGCTGAAAAACTCTGTAAAATGGAATTAAAACATTGACAAAAAATGCAATGAAAACTGAAAATATGAAGAAAAAAAAAATCTAATTATTAATAAATACCATGATGGTATATAAATACTAAAATATGAATTAATTCCTTTTGTGTGTTGTAAGGTCTGTGTACCACAACAAGCTTTAAATTCATATATGGGGATGTAAAATATACATCCAAAACAACAACAAAAATATAAACTAGACAAACAGTTTCCAAGTTCATTCAAAAAATGAATTAATTTGTCTTTATTATGAAAAAGAGAACATAGTGTTTGTCACATATGCAAAATGTGAATTTGATGCTTTCAATGTATTCCGCAGGTAAATGGCCAATATTTAGAGATTGTAGATTATTGGAACAATATATTTGCATATAAATGTTGAATAAATAAAACACAAAGGGTTTCTACATGTCCCACCAAGAATTGCAGACATATTGATATTGTACAGTGTGGTCGTACAATATTTATTTATATTTTTGATAACTGTTACACATTGCGCAACAAAACTACAAGTCTGCAGCCACAACTTAATGAAAAAGATAAAACTACACGAATAATGTATTTAACTCTACAGAGTTGTCAACTCAGATTTTATATATATATATATATATATATATATTTAGAAATATACATACATACACATAATGTATATGTACATATAATTGACTAAACAGATGTTGGGCTGGGAACCACCGCTGTCCAGTTGATCGCAACAACAGACTGACAAAACAATCTGTGGGGACAGAAACCTACACATGCAAATATCGACAGTAAAATAATCAACAAGTAATAATAAAGTAAGAAAAGGACAGAAAAACAAAACGTCATTGAATTTTGACCACAGACCAGCCCTGCAGTAGGAATGCAGTGAGATAAATACACACATTATTCTTAGAAACCTGCAACACAGAGGATTTAAAAATCATTGAGTGAAAATGAAATCCATCCTTTTTGTGATGTAGGGTTTGTTAAAAGCAGCCCCTGTGAGATGGCAGGGGTGAATGGGACTGACCGTTACCAAATCTCATCAGTTATAGTTTGTGAAAAGCCAGGGAGGGGAGGGGGCAGCAGATTTTTGAATGGTTTTGGTAGTGCGGCTACATACAGTGCAACTTGGGGAACTTTAATTGTTGCCTGTTTCACACTCTCTTTTATTCTTTCTATATTCACTCTTTGCTCCATAACAAATGATCTAGTCCCCTTTCTTTCTCCAATTGTGGGGGCTCTTGCTCCAAGATCCATGGGCCGAGGTGAGGGAAGGGAGGTGGTCGAGGTTGAGGGGATCTCAGCAGCAGCCTCCAGATGCAGGCTTCACCGGAGTGCTCTGGATCTTCACGTTCGACTTCTCAGAACCTCCAGCTGTGGCTCCGGGGCCCATTCTCTTCTTGATCTCAGCAGCCATGGTCATGAAGGCCTGCTCCACATTGGTAGCATTCTTAGCGCTAGTTTCCAAGAAAGGAATGCTAAGGGAATCAGCAAATTCCTAGAGATAAACCAAGCAATTATTTCTGTTAGAACATTGAAAAAATTAACAACTGTAAGTCTTCTCTTCCAAAACTAGTGAGCTGCCCATGTAGGTAGACATTTAAGGCACACTCCCGACCATCATTGTAAAGCATCATTAGCCTACTATGGTACTTGTACTGAGGGGAAGCACTGTCGAGAAGCAAGCAAAGAAAAACTGCATTTTGTCATGATTTAGGAAGGTATTCCATGTACAAATAAAAATAAGAGATGTTTAATTATTACTATTTGAGCTTTGGGATTCCTAGACGAGGCTTAATGAAATAATATTAGCGAAAACCTCAAAATTCGGGTTGCATATGATAATTATTTTTTTTCTAAAGCTGTAATTCCTACAGATCTTTTCTCTAACCAGCAGATGGCAGAATTCTACACCTAACACTTTAGATCAATATCCAGAAACAAGTCCTATTTACAGTTGTTTTTTTTAACTGCTTACACACAAAATCCTTACTTGTCCCACTATTTATGAAACCTGACACTAAAACACCAGAACCACACACCAAATCTGCAAAATCATACACCAATTCATGGCCTTGGGCTCAGTTTTCAATTTCATAATACACTTTTTGCAAACCACAACACAATCTTCTATGCAACACACACAAATCTAACAGGAAGTATCTTGATTTCCTTTTTCAAACACAACCACACTAATTCATCAGTGCCTCACACTAACTCTTCACATGTGCAAACACTCATTGCTTTACTTAACACCAACCAATCGTGGTTTTAGAACTGGCCTATAAATAGACTAAAGGTCAAGTTATAGGTTTTTCGGACTGTGTAATACTGTATTCACAACCACAAATGCTTACAGTAAAAAAAAAATAATTAAAAATGGTTTCAATCTTGCTTTTGTGTTTACCATGAATTTTTCAACATCTCTCCACCAATTACTTTAAATCTTGTACAGAAATGTATATAGAAGCTCATGAAAGGAGAGCTTTAAGTTTTGAATAACTGTATATGATCCAAAAAATATAAAATTGTGGCAAAGGTGTTTGCAACTTAAGACAAATGTTTTCTTTTGTTTTCAGATGTGTTTGATTTTGCAAGAGATGCAAGGCATTTCACATTTTTTCTATGAGCAATTCTTGGATTTGTGTGTGAAGTTCTGAAAAAAAGGAGGCATAGTTTTGAAAAATGTGTCTAAGCAGTTGAAAAAAAACCCCTAATTGCTAGTTTGTTTTTTGTTTTTTCTCCATAAAAATTTAATATTTCATATGCAGTTCGTGTTGTAGTTGAGGAATTTTGCTGTAAATAAGTAAAAGCTACTACAAAGTACAGCATATGCGTATAGAGAAGTAAATTAAAAAAAAAAATGAATGAAAAAAAAAAAATCATTTGTATTATTTAAAATCTATAGAGGGAATAAGGAGAATAGTAATAAATGTATTCCCCATGTATTCTTATGTATTACAATATCACGTTGTTAGCGTAGCAAGACAATAAGACTTAAGTGTATTGAAATCGGGAGTCTCCCATGCACTGTGTTGTTGCCCAGGTATAGACCATAGACAGTAAAAGAAATGGACACAGTGACCCCATAGATTTCAAAGGAGAAAGTTGAAGCCCATTAGAAGCACTCACTTCCTGATAGCCAAGCACACTGCACAAGCTCAAACTGAGCTTGATGACGTAGATGTGACACTAGCAACCGTTCTGACCGTCTAGCAGCTGTACCGAGACAAATCTGAATTGAAATCTTAAAAACAAATCTGTTGTTGAACTATTTTGTCCCGTTCATTAACTCTCTATCCATAGGCTTCTCCCTTGACTTTATGCCTCCAAGTCCACCTGATTGCCTCATAGACACTAAAAGATTGCCTACGAGCTTCTCCTCCTGTCTATACGGTAATTTCTCAACTGTCCGACAAGAGTCAAAAAGTGGAAAAAATGGAGTCTTTGGACACCTCAGATGTAAAGTTATTCACTGTCAAAGTGACGCCAAAATGAATGGGAGTCAATGGAATGCTAACAGCAGGTGATAGTCAGCCACAATGGCGGCTCCCAAGCGAAGCTTCAGTTTCCATACCATTCCAAATTAGTCAGTTATGAGTTCTCGTTTCAGTTAGAAGGCAGCTATGTAGGGGGTAGACAGCCAGGTAGCTCACTAGGATTGGAACAGAGACATAATAATATTGGAATAAATGGAGTAATATGGAGATAAACAATATTACCTTTGCCGTTGTGTAGTCTACCACTTTTTTTGTTGTTAAGTCACACTTGTTGCCAACCAATAACTTGTTAACATTTTCACTGGCATAGCGGTCAATCTCCTGTAGCCACTGCTTAACATTATTGAAGGACTCCTGAGAGCAATGGAAAAAAAAAAAAAACAACATTAAAACAAATACAGTGGAGCAGAATTAAAAACTGTTTAGTTTAAAAGGCATTTACAAATGTGTTTTAAGTAAAATTAGGACACTTGCTTAATAAGGTTTGAAAAAGCTCACCTGATCTGTAACATCATAGACTACAATAATGCCATGTGCTCCTCTGTAGTAGCTGGATGTGATTGTGCGAAACCTTTCCTGGCCTGCTGTATCCCACTGTAAGGGAGAAGGAATATGAATGAGGACACCAGAATCAAACACAAAAATAGGCTCTCCAAATATTATTTTAGTTAAAGGAGCATTGACAGGTTTTACAAATTGATTTGATTCTCTGAACTAATGCTGTAAACTATATAGACCTATAAAGAGAACCCAGTTGGTTCATTACTATAATTTTAATGGTTAAAATGAACAAAAATTCACTTTTTTTTAGATAAAATCATAAAGACTAACAAAAATGTGAAGTTGTATACAAATATTTGAATTGCACATAAAACAATTTTAAATTTAAACTTCTTAATGATACAATGTTTTCTATTAGAATTTATAAAATTTAAAAACTTAAGCTTGTTTTCCTGACTCATTCAAACATACATAAAATGAACAGGCTAAGTACAAATATAATGGATATGTAATCGAGTACATACATTTAACAACATTTTCTAGAGCTATAGCTATTTTTCTATAGCTTGTGTTATGTTGCTGTTACAAGCAATTTTACTTTGTGCAGTTAAAACGACCGGTTACATGGGGGGACGTCGAATCATTTCAGTAGGTTGTAATTTTTCTTTCATGCTTATTTGTTCATATTTTGTGCTATAACTAGTAGTAAAGAGGAAGACATGATCAGTTTGTGTGCACTCACTCTGCTGCTTGAAATAAGGTGCTACAGTCATCATATTAAAGCGTTCAAAAGTTACATTTATTTAGGAATTTCATGATAAAAGTGCCAGAAATTCATAGCTGAGACTTTGTTTCTTTTCAATAGTAACAAAGCACAAAGTTATTGCTATTATATGTTGTGTAGTGAAGTTTTCTTCATGCACTAACATAAGAGAATAGAATAAAAGATAAATTCTTGCGATTTAATACTTGATATTGGTTCATCAAAATAAGATGGGCTAAAATTGAGTAATCAATATTGTTAACCTAGCCTTATTCATAGTTAGCAGAGAAAAGCCCTTCTGGTATAATTTACATCACAAGATCAAGGGAAATGAGATTCTGAGATTATGTGACCACTTTAAACATGGCATAACCCTTCTCTCTCTGATGTTGATTAAAAATTGTAATTATACCATCTAAACACCAAGTGTTCAGTTCACTTTTCTTCAATCACATGCTTAAATATTCAGCTCCCGTCATCTTATTAACAACCAATCATTTCATTACAGGAAACAAATGAACTTACGATTTGAAGTTTGATGGTCTTTCCGTCTAATTCTATAGTTCTTATTTTAAAGTCCACACCAATAGTGCTAATGTAGCTTTCTGTGTACGTGTCATCCTGAAAAAAAAAGTCAAATAACAGGGGAATTAGATGTTTGAGTAGTCAAATCTCTTTTATTCAGGTCAATTTAATTCACTATAAATGCAATATAACTTTCTCTTATTATCACTATTATATAAATTAATTTCATAAACTAAATCATTTGAATTATTAACCCTCTGCCACTTCTGAGCAGAAATACTAATGTAGATTCAAGCAAAAATTAAGTTAAAACTAAGTTAGTCTACTTACTGCAAATCGGAGAAGAAGGCAAGACTTTCCAACACCAGAATCACCAATCAAGAGCAGCTTGAATAAATAGTCACTGCAAGAGAAATAGCAACAAAACTTTAGACTAAAAAAACAAAACTTTAAACTATCAATATTTGACAGTGCATTTGTCCTAAATATACACTTTGTTTGCTATGTCAATAATATATTTTAAAATATCATTTATTCTGGTGACAGTAACGCTGAATTCATTAATATAAAGTTTAAAATAACGGCATTTATTTGAAATAGGAATCTTTGGTAAAATTCACATTTGAGCACTTTGTATCCTTGAATAAATGTATTACCCTAACATATAAAAAAAATAAATAAAAAAAAATAAAAAAAATATCTCACTGACCCCAAAACATTTAAATGGTTGAGTAACCTTTATACTGATGCAAAAAGTATGGCGTACATCTCAAAAGACATGCATGAAACCATCTGTTGCTTTCTTTCACTGTACATTTCTCATTGTTTGTTTTCTAGGCATACATAAGCAATGAGCTCATTAAAATCCCCCTGCAACATGTGAAATAGGTCAGACCTTTGATTATTGTTGACAACTGATGGACCTCAGCTGAAAATGCAATACATCAGTCAGTCACTGGACCACTTTTGCATGCAAAAAAGAAAATGTTTGTTTAACAGAGACAATGTGCTTGAGGACCTCAGAGGTCTGGAAACTTGAGTAAGCTGATTAAGCATTCCACAGAGAGGGATTTTTGCCATTTGTGCTAAATCCTCTGGCCCTATTCAACATGGCCTAGTAAGAAATGTCCATAGGAAGGAAATTCAGCGGATCGGCCATGTAAAGATCAGCTCATCGACGACTCAGCAGAACATTCTGATGTTTTCCTCTCTATCCTGCCACTGAATTCAAGTCATGCTCTCCTTGTTACTGCAACAAACAATCCAGTGTAGGGAGCTACTACACAAAAAAACTGCAAGTAAAGATCCTGTTTGCAATACTTTATGATTGCTATCAAACAGAATAAGTAGGTGAAGTAAAAGTTCCTATACAGTTAATTATGGACTCACTATTTTTAATATTTAAACTTTTTTTAATATTTAAGACTACAATACATTTTTTCACCAACAAAGAGAGAGTATTAGGAAAGATACGTTTTAAAAGTGCATCATGCAGATCTGAAATTCTGCATCAAGTCCTACAATTGAGCTGAACTGTTAAAAACTGTTGTCTGAAAAGACATGCATGAAGTACTACTTGGTAACCATATTTATTTAAATAAATCACAACAATTCATGTAATCTTAGGAACCACAATAAAGTCTGTAAGCACTTTAGTATTGGTTCGTACTTCGATATGGTTCGTAAAGAACCGAAAGAGAAACTATTAATGAGTGTTACCCACTAAACAAGCATCATTGTAATAGCTAGCCTGCTAACTATGAAAGAACATATTTCACCCTTATTCTGCCCATTTAAAATTGATGCAACAGCTGATATGAAGTATGTTAAGCAACTGAGTTGCTTAACACTCACATTAGTGATAGTTGTAATAGACCGTGTAGCTTGTCATTTGGCATGTGACCTACACATGACTACCTTGCAAAAGGAAGGGCTGGGCACTTCAGTTCCTTGAGACATACTTCACATCTGCACATTCAGACATTTGGACAAGAGTATAGAAACTTCACAATTCAGTGCCAACGAACACAGGAAACATGGAATCAATGACAAAAAAAAACACCTTTTAAGAGTATGTAAACTAGTACCAATAAGGATGGGATAAAGATCCTTTATACTTGGGATAAAGCAAGTACTGATAAGGATAAAAATAAAGATCGAACAAATCAGACTTTTGTTGTGGAAATTTGTCTATTAAATCTTACTAAACAATCATTAATTTCGAAAAAAAAACCAGGTATAGAAACCCTGACTTTAATGTTTTTACTTCAGTGTCAAAGTGTACAGTAAGTTAATCATATGTTTTATGGGTTGAACAATAAGGCACGTGATTCCATTTCTGTGTAGGAACTCCAGGTGATAAAAACGCATGAATAAAAAAGACAAGTTACATATACTTTAAATTAAAAGCTATTAATTTTTTATAAACTCGACAGATTCTGATAACTTATAAGAAATGACATTGACAAAAAATTGCTACTTAAAACCCTCAATCTGATCAAATTGGAGATCAGCAACAGGTTACTAAAAAAATGTTAACGATATAGCCATAACGTTATCCACTTTACCGGCCGTGATGTTTAAAAGTAAGTTTAATGAAACGCCACCACGTTAGCTTACATCAGCTAAGTAAGCCTTCATATTTATTTTTACTAATGCCTCATGCCTGACAGCTATTACATGGAAATTAAAATATCACAATATAAGAAGTGTTAAAGGTGCGGTATGACGAAGTAATGAGCTCTACTTGTCATAAATGTAACGCGGATGGATATTTAACTTGGCTGCGCTCCGCTATACAACAGCCGTTTAATTACAAAAGTTTTTACTTCTTTAGAGAAAGCGATGTGTTAAAAATGCTCGTCTTTAAAATCACGAAGCTTTCCGGTTTTAACCGGTGAAGTATATCAAATACCGTGATATTCTTTACTGGTAAGATTGATCACACAGAGAGCCAGTCACCAATGCTGCTGCCTGTCAAAAGTAGCTACAGGTAAATTATGAACACAGTAACGACAAACAAGCCGTGTAAAAACTCATTCACTTACTATTCAGGATTCATCGTGGACTGGACACTGTGAAAATGGTTGTCTTCTAACAAAACAACTCCGCGGCGAGAAGAGACTAGAAACAATAACCTTTCTCCCGATTAAAAAGTAACTAGCTGGCTAGCTGCTGCCGCAAAGTCTAGTCTGTTCAAACCCAAAATGGCTGACTCTTCAACCAGGAAATAGGAACTCCTTAAAGAGATTGCGTAGGCCAAGTCGTCATCAGAAGTTGTGCGGAAGTTGTAGTTCAATTCAGATAACACCTGGCCCGTGCTAAAGAAAGATGTCTATATAAAGGACTACAATACCCACATCTATTTATTAAACCTTCCCTCATCGTTCATAAACTTGAATCGTTCATGCAGGACTGGCGAAATCCTGCCCCCTATCATGAGGGGTAGAAAATTATGTCATTTGTGAAACGTGGCATTGGCTAACGTGAGTGTGAGTCACTGATCAATACACGTCAAAAAGACAGTGAACCAAACCACTACTCTTTATTGATTATGAAGAATAATGAACAAAGTGTTTTTTTCATAGAACGCTTATAAAACTTGAACAGATGGTAAAAGCAATGAGGTTTTATGATCACCCACGCTTAATGAGAAGAAATTAAACGTTTAAGGATTTTGGTTGGTTAATAAGCTCCTCCACTGAATCCATCCCTTGGTTCCAGAATGTGTATGGAAATTCCACTGAAGATGCAGCTCCGACCTCTCCCTGTGAGAAGGCCATAAGTACAGGAATCACCTTGTGCATGATTAAAATATAGAAACAGCATACATACAATATTTAATAATGTGTTTACCTTCATATTCAAAGAAATAAGCCCAATATCAAAGCATTTATCGTCACCTATTCTCCTCTGCATGTCGGCAAGAACAGCATGACAGGCTTCACTTGGAGACGAGCCCTTGGATAACAGATGAGAAAAATGTAAGCCAGATCTAATTTGCTGAAGTGCAAACCGTTTGCTAATGAGATTTTCATTGACCGTTTTCACTTTACACCACTACTATAGTCAACGACAACCATCAGGATACCCAGATGCTCCTAGTATTCAACATGAAATGTACTACTGAAGACAAATTACACCTCAGCCTTTGGATACATTCACATAATCCTATGTATAATTACCTAAATAAATACACGACTGAATGTTCGTCCAAGGTGATAATTTAATTTATACCAAAACAGAATTCCATACTTGTTTCATCAGCTGCACAACATGAAAGCTTGGGCAGTAGCACATGATTTTGTCTCCATCTCCTGTAGCTGTAGACAGAGAGAATATTGAGAATTTTGAAAGTACATACACCATGAGGACAAATGTACTTGGACACCTGACTATAACATCAACGGGGACTGTAATGACATTACATTCTAAATACATGACATTAATATGGAGTTGGTCCCCCCATTGCATCTTTATCAGATTCCACTCTTTTGTCAGAGGTCAGGCAGGCACTGCTATCGAATACAAAGGCCTAGCTCCCTATCTCCGTTCCATTTGATCCCAAAGGTGTCCGATGGGGTTGAGGTCATGTCTTTATGGATCTTGTGTACTGGGAAACATTCATGCTGTAATAGAAAAGAGCCTTCCCAAAACTGTTCATACAAAAAGTTGGAATCTTAGCATTGTCCAAAATGCTGAAGCATTAAGATTTCAGTTCACTGGAAGTAAGGAGCCTAGCCCAACTCCTGAAAAACAGCCCCATACCATTATCCATCCTCCACTAAACTTGCCACAACGCAGTCAGGCAGGTAACGTTCTCCTGGCATCCACCAAACCCAGACTCGCCCAGAGAAGCGTGATTTGTCTCTCCAGAAAACACGTCTCCACTGCTTCAGAGTCCAGGGGCAGTGTCCTCCATCCGACACTTGGCATTCTACTTGGTGATGTAAGGCTTGCATGCAGCTGCTCGGGCATGGAAACCCATTCCATGAAGCTCCCGTCGCATAGTTTTTGTGCTGATATTAATGCCAGGTATGGAATCAGCAGAGAGCTATGTGATTTTACATGGTCCTCCTCTTTGTCACTGAGTTGCTGCTGTTCCTAAACACTTCTACTTTCCAATAATACCACTTACAGTTGACTGTGGAATATCTAGCAGGGAAAAAATTTCACATACTGACTAATTGGAGAGGTGGCCTCCTATCACAGTAACACGCTTGAATTCACTGAGCTTGTCAGAACGACCCACTTTTTCCACAAATGATTGTAAATGCAGACTTCATGACTAGATGCTTGATTCTATGCATCTGTGGTAATTGGTCTGATTGAATGCAATAATTAAGACAAATTCTATTGTCCATATGTATTTCAGATGTAAAGTCCCCAAAACATCTATACTGTATGGTCAATATTACAATCTAATTTGATCTAATAAAATGTTAAATCTAATCCAGTCTAAAGAATAAACAATACATTTGAGGAAAAGTTTTTAATACAAGCTCAGGCTGCAATTAAAAAGTCAAAAGCAGCAAAAAAATAAATACATAAAACCTTACCTGCTGCAGCCCCCACCTGAAAATACAGAGAACAGCTGTCATGCTAAAGTAGAATAACTTGTCATACTTTTAAAAATTAATATAATTTGATAGTAAAGAAACAGGCTATGAGTTTAATGATAAAAAAAACCTGCAGGTCTTACTGTATTATCAGCATATAGACCACAGCCTGGAAGCGGAGAATCCCCCACCCTCCCTGGTGATTTGAAGGGAGCTCCTGATGTAGAAACTCCTGCACAATATTTGTAAATTTAGGAACATACAAATGATAATTGTCAAATAACAGAATTTGTACAAAATATCACATTTGTATAATTAGAATCATATCGATACTGTCTCAAGCATAATTATGAAATATGAAACCAAATGTAACTATACATCAAAATAATATTTTTAAAGAAATGAATATAATAGGAAATGTAAGTGTAAACCTTACCTACTGTTATGTTTCCGCTTAGATCGAGAGCAATAAGACCTATGAGAAAGTAAACCAATTTAAGCTGGAATCTGTGCAACATACACTACTTGATTACCATAAAGCTGTAACAAAAGTTAATTATAAACCCAACCAGTGAGATTAATATTCTCAATTATACTATTGCAATTAGATGTACTGTAATATGCGTGATTATATATTTTTAAATGTATATTCATAATCATAAAATTGAAACAACATTGATTATATACTAAATGTCAGTATCATTTTATTACATTAGGCCATACCCAGTTCAGAAATAATTAAGAGTCATAGTAGATGTCTCCCTGCCAAGTGAGTTAACCAACCCCCACCACAACCTGGTTGAGTCATCAGACTTAAAAAAACGGGTTAGCCCCATATATGATTTACTCATCGAGAACGATTTCAGGTTATATTAATCTCTTACCTATTGTATCATGCCCACCACTAACAGGTTTATTTTTTTCAAGGAATTCCTTTTGAAGTACATGTGTAAAAAGAAAACAGAAAAATGTCATAAAACATATGTATTCTCTCTAGGAATTAAAATAATAAATTTCCGTGCGTGTGAATACCCGGTAAGCGGTAGCTGTATGGTGAGAGAGCATATTGTCATTGGCCTCAGATGTAAAACCTAGATCCTGAGCAAATGCTTCTGCTCCATCTCCAACAAGCAAGCTGTGAGGACTCTTCTCCATTACTTTGCGAGCTACACGACATGGCTGTGCAATACTAGCAATGAAAACAAAAGTATACAAAATGGTTCTGGGCCAGGCGTTATGGAAAAAAACTGATTTCCTATTTGTTTGTTTTTTCTCTTTAAGCAGTGCATTGCAATTGAAAGCATTGTACCAAAGGGCAATTTTGTTACATGTAAGAGATTCTAAAGGAGAAAATACTCAACAGACTTTTATTTTACCCTCGCAGTGCAGCCACTGCCCCAAATCTCCCTGGCACACCTTCCATAATTGCAGCATCACATTCAACCACTCCCTTGCAATTTGGATATCCTCCTCTGCCAACAATGTGCCGTCCCGTGTCTGCATCATCTTCAACCTCTGAGAGAACAAACCTTTATCAGAAAAGCATATAGGCCTATGTCTGGTTATTATTTATAAAAGAAAGATACCATAAAATAGAAAACTATTTTACATAATATTGAAATATATTTATGCCATATATAGTAAATAAATTCCTCTTAAACAGTTCCAATACATTCCCACATATCCTAATAAACAAAGTCTGCTAACATTTACAGTACAACAAATGCTTGGGATTAATATGAAAAATGGGAATGAATTCTCTAATGATAATTACTAAATCTCAAGTAAACATAGTTACAAAAAGAAGGTCCAATCAGATCCCACATTATTCACAGCCTACCTGTATGTATTTATCCCCTTTAAATAATAAACGTTAAAGTATTTGATTGATGAAGAAGAGTACAACAGCTGTCTATTACCTGCCATAGCTGTTTCTACAACATCTGTTGCATTTTGTCCAGCTAGCAGCATACAACTCATTCTCTCCACTGCAGGACGAGAAAAAGACCATGTCCCCACAGCTGCCATTTGACTTAAAATGTACTTTAATATATGTATATGTATTTATCTACGGTAAACATTCATTTCCCTCTTTAGTGAAAGCAGAGTGAAAGTAAAAATATAAACCCAAGCGTTGTTAAAACACCGTTTCAAAATAAAAGTCAGGGCGTTAATAATTGAAAGTTACAGTTGTTTTAATGGTCATGAGAGAAATAGAAAAATAAACACGTATTATAGAAGCATTAGTCCTGTAATTTTAAGGCAAAATATGGGGTCAACCTAGAACAAATTGCAACAAAAGCAAACTTAATTGATTTTGTATCCTCAATGTGTCATGAGTAAAGGGGAAAAAGCCCCGAAGAATCCAATAAGGGGAAAGTTTCGAAAAAGACCCACATATCCTAATACTCGTTCTTTATCTCACGTGAACATGTCACGTGAATAGGTAAAATTTGGTAAATTGGGTAATTAGATTATGCACCGTTTGCTAATGTAAACAATTAAAAAAACTACTTTTTTCAACTTAAAGGTTCTAAAGGTTCAAATTTTCACGAAAGAAAAAGAATGAAAAGGCGTATGAATATTTGTGTCTTTTTCGAAACTTTCCCCTGGTATTCTTCGGGACTTTTTTTTTCTTTACTCAGAGAAAAAAACGCGTCTTAAGTTTAAATTCATACATGATTAAACCAGTGTTTTGATTAAATGTATTAGCAAAACGTCTATTATTATTATTATTATTATTAATAATAATAATAATAATAATATAATTCCAAAACATTATTCATAGATGACACCTTTAACTACACTATTTTTACATATAGTTATTTTAGTTTTGCATAAGAGCTTCATTTTACATTATATTTTATAACGTGTAAAAAAAATATTATTTTGGCAAATGATTGTGTGAATATTTAAAAACCCCATAATGCACCGGAAGATAATAACATAAACTCGGCGGAAGTTGTTGTGCGTGTAACTTGTGTGCGCTCCCTGTGTTTCTGGAACTGTTCCACTCAAACTCCAAGCCAGCCTGGTGGATTCTGCGAAATATCGGTTTGTTTGTACCTTTTTAATGCACAATCTATTACACTATTTCGGAAAACATGTTTGTTATATAGCATGAACTGTTTCAGTTCGTAACGAACAGATTAGCGCCACAAAAGCTAGCCACGTTGGGCTTCAGTCTGCTCCGTAGACATTCGTTTTGATCACTACTGTCAACTCATTTGTCGCTTTCCATTGCATGTGAATTGTGTTATGTTAAGAGGTCTTTCAAATGTGATGTATAACATTGAGCCACACTACAAAAACAAACAAACATACACACAAGAACCCTACACTTGTTTACAGAATTGACACGTTAGATATGTTTTGTAGTTTACTTTCAAATTTAAATTCCTGCTTAAGTTGAAGTAATGACACCCCGTAGTGTTTATTCTACAACCAAACCATGCAATTATGTTGCATTTATTTATCTGTCCACAATACACGCAAGTGTCTCGGAAGTATTGTGCTGTTGTGTGCTAAGTGTTTTTGTTTGTTCTTGTTTTCAGCACAGGTCTTCTGAAGTCATTGAGACTTGAAGACCTAATTTAGTCTTGAAATCACTGCTAGGTTGTTTTGCTTCATAACCTGTCAATATGGAGCAGAACAACAGTATACCACCTTTTCCTCAAGGGCTGGCTTCTCCACAGGTGAGTAATGTAGTGTTGTGTTGAGTAAACATAGTTAATACACAGCTTTAGAAATCACAACCGATTTTAAAATATAGGCATCTTTACAACTTTAGAAATGGTTATAGAGGAAAGCTGGGCAAACAACTGAGGATCACACAATACCAGACTATATTCGTTCCAAACACAACCTCAGACGCGGCACGACAATTGAAAATGTGTTATAAAATCAAACATGTTCAATATTTGTTGACTGGATGGAGTCATAGTCTGAGGCTAAACAAAAAAAATCTGATTCTGTGCCCTTTATAAACTATTGTTATTATTATTATTTTGTTGTGATTGTCAACTCAAATCTGGAGACTGGCTCTGACTTTCGGCAACTAGTGTTGACTCCTCCAGACTGTGTGGTGTATTCCAGGCCTTACAAAACACAGGTATTTTAAACAAAACGTATTCAATGCATGAAGTTAATTCACCTCGTCTCTATTCAAAGGGAGCCATGACACCTGGCTTGCCCATTTTCAGTCCTATGATGCCGTACGGCACGGGTCTTACACCACAGCCAGTGCAGAACACCAACAGCTTGTCCCTCCTGGAGGAGCAGCAGCGACAGCAGCAGCAGCAACAGGCGGCCTCGCAACAGCAGGGTGGGATGGTGGCGGGTTCAGGCCAGACACCCCAGCTGTACCACTCACAGGTCTCCACGACCACAGCACTGCCAGGCAACACTCCACTTTATAACACACCTCTCACCCCTATGACCCCCGTCACTCCTGCCACACCGGCCTCAGAGAGCTCTGGCATTGTTCCCCAGTTACAGTGAGTTCTTTAGCTGTCATCACTGCACAATTCTGTTCGAAACATTGTTGATTGCCTTTCAGAAAAAACAAAGTTATTGAATATATCTGTGATCTAGAAGATCATGATTGTCATTTTAAATTCATTAGAACTGTTTACAATTTCCTGTTATGTTAAAGTTATATTATATAAATTTATTTTTAAGGAACATTGTGTCCACTGTAAACTTGGGGTGCAAACTTGACTTAAAGACGATAGCACTTCGAGCCAGAAATGCTGAATATAATCCAAAGGTGAGATTGTTTTTGTACAACCTTTTTAATACCATTTGACCATTAAAAAATGATAAAACTGGTTATGTCAGATTTGGATTTTTCTGATTTGAAGTATGTTTCAAGTAGACTAGAGTTGGCCTCGCATGCCTGAAATAGCTGCCTGGATTTGTTGCAAATATGACCACAAAGTGTACTGACTTTCCTTAAAAGGGGCTTTGCCTCTTGTTACAAAAATCTAAATTACTTGCAAGTGTATGATATTTTCTAAACAATAAGCAAAATATTAAAAACATCCACTTTAGTTGAACTCATATATTCATTAACTATTTCAGCGTTTTGCTGCCGTCATCATGAGAATACGAGAACCCAGAACAACAGCCCTCATCTTCAGCTCGGGGAAGATGGTGTGCACAGGAGCCAAAAGGTACGAGTCCCAACTTGCTGTGTTTTTCTTCCTATCACACACGTGTAGAACAAACAGCAGTGTGTGTGTTTGCCTTTTTTGTGTGCAATCGCTTCTGCAGTGAGGAACAGTCCCGATTGGCAGCCAGGAAATATGCCAGAGTGGTGCAGAAGTTGGGTTTTCCTGCCAAATTCTTAGACTTCAAAATTCAGAACATGGTGGGCAGCTGTGACGTCAAGTTTCCCATTCGATTAGAGGGCCTGGTGCTTACACATCAGCAGTTTAGCAGGTTTGTCTATTTATTTGTTAATTAGTTTTATCTCAAACTAACTCATAAGTTAATTCAAATTTTCTACACTATTACTGTTTGTACCACTTGAGTTATGCTTATAGGTTTATTTTAATATTTAATCCACTGAGCTTTTGAATTCAGAATCATTCTGTCTTGAGATGGAAAAACTAACACCATTTGATATGAAACCTAATATCCTGCTGATACTTTCCCCCAGCTATGAACCAGAGTTATTTCCAGGATTAATCTACAGAATGATCAAACCAAGAATTGTCCTTTTAATATTCGTTTCAGGCAAAGTTGTACTCACAGGTGAGGTTATTGTTGTATTTAAAATGGCACAAACAGTAACTTTCAATGCTAGTATGAGATTCTGAGTGAAATTCCTGTCTTTTTTTTTTTTTTTTTTTTCTAGGTGCAAAAGTTAGAGGAGAAATCTATGAAGCGTTTGAGAATATATACCCAATCTTAAAAGGATTCAGGAAGACTACATAATCTCTGGGCAGAGCACCATTCTGTTATCGCTGGTGAATTACTGGCTGAGCCCACCGGTATTTCTGGGGTGACCTACAGTGTTTCATTTACTTTTGTAAGCTTGTAAATATGAAGGACACCTTTTTCTTCACTCAGAAAGTGAACTGTTTTGAGGATAACTTGTTTTTATTTGACCTTTTTAAAATGTTTCTCACTTGCTATTCGGTTTTCAAAATACTGTTTTATCCATGTATGATAATTTTAAAGAATTCTTTTATGGTTTTATTATGTATGTTCATCATTTAATAGATGCTTTTACACATTCCCTTTATTAGCAGGTTTTATGTGTTTTGCATTACTGATGTCTGTGTTGACTGCCCATCAGTGAAAGGAATAAGGCTGGGAAGTTATGCCTATGTTGACCAGTCCGAGAATATTTTTTTTGAAGGAGCGCTTTTTTTTTTTAACAAAGCTTTGCAAACAAGTTTGCGAATCCTTCAGTTGTTGAAATCATGTGGATTTGATGTTTTAAGTTACAGTTTTAAATAAGATGTTACAGTTGGCAAATCTAACAATCGAATTCACATGTCATTGTATAATGTGCTGTAGGTCTCCCAGTAACCCCATGTAAAGCACTGACATCATTTTAATTTAATTTGTTTGTCTATGTAACTAACTTTGCTACATTGAATCGAAATAAATGTTTGCCAACTTCAGCTTATCGCTACAGTATCTACTCTAGAATGGCAATAAGACCTCTCATTTTTGTTGTGTTATGAGTTTTTACAATCTGAAAAATTAGTGAGATTAATTTTGGATTTCATTCCAGGCCTTCACAAATAATAAATTACAATTTTATTATGAATAACAAGGCAGGAAAATTGTGTTAAGACGTTGCTTTACAAATTGTAGGGCTTTTTTTCAAATGCAAGAACTTCAAGAAGACATTTAAGTAAGAATACCTAACTCATAAATACAGTAAAAACAATGTTGTGAAATATTATAAATTCATATTTTAAAATATAACTTCCTGTGATTGTAAAGCTGAATCTTTAAGAGTCAGTGAAACGCAATCCTTCAGAAATCATTCTTATATGCTGATTTTATGCATTATGCATAAAAATGAATTTTGTTAACAGATTTATAAAATAATTAATTTTATTAACACATTTCTTATCAATCTTGAAAATAGTTGAGCTGCTTAATATTTATGTATAAACGGTAAGGCATTATTCTTTAATTAATTGAAAGTTGAAAAGAGTAAAATTTATTTGAAATAGAAATGTCTTAATGCGAACATCTTTACTATAACTTTAAATCAATTTAATGCATCCTTGATGAATAGAACAGAAGTATGAGGGGCAGAAATGTTGCACTGTATGAGGGTGCCTCGAAAGAACCAATCCTTTATTGTTCACATTTCTTTATTATATAAGTCTAAATAATAGTTCATATGCATTGACTAATTCTACACAGTTTGATCTCCTGAAAAGTCTTGTTTCCAGATGAACTCTGCAGAATATTTGGAGCCTTGGTCACAGCTGTCGGCACATGTGTAGATGGCCACTGTCCCCCAGTCTATGCTGGCATCTGTCCTATCCACTTTGAGGTGATTAAGTAACTGAGGCATGATCTGAAATAAACACAGTGACAATTTAAACCATGAAATGCATTAATCTAATGGTATGGTATGACATGTAAGAGATACACCAAAGCATAGATGTGTATTTTAAAACAAAAGTTTGGGTTCAATAATATTTCAAGAAGTTTCCTATGCTCACCATGAATGGATTTATTTCATCATTTATTTTAAGATTTTCGGTAGCCATAACTCTATTTTCACATCCTTCAGAAATAATTTCAATATGCTGATTATGGTGCTTAAGAAATATTTATTATTATCAATGTTCAAAACCATTTTAATGCTTAATATTTTTCAGGATTCTTTGACGAATAGAAATTTTGAAAAGCAAATCTTTGGTAACATTATTAACAACTTTACCAGAATTTTTGTTCAATTTAATAGACCCTTGCTGAATAAAATCTCACTGACCCTAAACTTTCAAACAGCAGTGTATAAATGACAATGTGCTTTTTATTTAACATGTATTTTACCTGAAATTCAAAGAGACGTTTAGCACCACATGGACATTCTGGAACTTCGTCATCACGTGGCACGTGTTCAGCTGACACCCACAGAGGAGATCCTTCTTTACAATACCGCAAAACCTTAAAAAAATACGTATACAATCACATAGCCATTGAACCATATAACAGACATCAGCCATGGGTAGCATTTGCTCTTCTTATCACCGACCTGTTGTGGGTCATTAGCAATTCGCTTCTTGAACTTCTGAAACACTTTAGCGTCTTGTGTTTCATGAAACGCCATACTCTCTAGCTCACTGTCCTCCAAATCTGAGAGAGTAAATAAAAATGGAATGACAAATCCTAGACAAGACACAGAAATATCAAGCTGCTGAATCTATTCTGCTGAAAGGCATACCATTATTTAAGCACGCCATGTTCTGATCCAAACTGTGGGATTCATGGTGTTCCTCATCTGTTGCTGGAAGCTCTTCCGGTTCGGTAACCAGCTCCCATTCAGGAAAGAGAAATGGATTAAGCTCCTCTGAAGTATGAGAAGCTGTAGATCCAAATATGAAGACAACACAACATATATATACGGCACTCATTAGAAATAATGTATAATTAAAGCATTTACTCACCCTCATTTGAACATTCTTTCTTGTGCCGGTGTTTCCAATCTATGGTCTGATGCTCTTTACTGCAGTATGTGACAGAGTGACATCGAGAGCAGGCTTTCTGTCCCAGACAGCCACACAGTCTGCACAATTTGAGCCCAGATTTCAGAACCTGATGTTCATCCACTGCGTGGTCTGGCTTCTCATCAGAGGGTGGGTCATAAGGGTAAAAGTCATTTTTCCTTGGCAGTTGACATCTGAACACTAGAAATGGGGATAAAGCAGAATTATTTATACTCTAATGTTAGTATTATACACAGGCTTGCACGTTTAAACTAAACCACTTTTAGATAATGAGGGATGAATCCCAAATGAATACATCTTCAATTAAAATAACACAAACACAAAGAGTAATACATAAGAAAGTTCTACTCAACATATTTCGATAGCTCATAATTTACCTTTTAAACACTTGTTGTCATTTCTTGTATAGCAGGCTGGTGTCTTACAGCAGAACACAAATAGTGTTCGGTGAAAGCATCGATCATATTCCATAATAGGCGCATACACCTGCAGAAGAAACACTGTTGGGAGATTGCACTTCTCGCACTGTAATTCAGACACAGTTGGCAAATCAACCTGACGTAACCACGCAGGTCTCCCTCCAACTTTACTTGGAAACTGGTCGCTAAGAAGTTGCCATGATTCTGCCTCCTCTAGGAAGCCCAACACGACCTCACGGGTTGTTTTAGACTCTTTTGCTGATTTTGCAGCCATCTGTCAAACTCTCAAAGTCGCATATAAAGCAAAAGGTTTCAGAGTCATGTGCGGGCGTCTGTTCATCTGAGACCGGGGCTCGGGTCAAACAAGATCTGTGACTAACGTTCCACACACAAATAAGCAGCCTGAGCAATGCGCAAATAATGTGGATGGAAGTTGGAACCTATCATATATGACTTATATATCAGTTAGTATTATAAATAATTAATATCCTGAACGAATAGTCTCTATTATCTAGAGATAAACGTCGTTATCTTGTTCTTGGGTGAATTTAAACCGTTTTAGAATGTGTCCAATAGATGGCGTCACCGTTATTTTAGAATGTGTCCAATAGATGGCGTCACCGTTATTTAAAAAAAAAAAAATGTATAAAAGCCATATATTGTCGATGCTAGAGGTCAATGGGCCGACTGATTCAAGCTGATGGAAGAGCAACTTTGACTGAAATAACCACTTACAACCGAGGTGCAGCAAAGCATTTGTGAAGCCACAATCTTGAGGCAGATGGGCTGCAATAGCAGAACACTTACTGGGATGGGATTTATGGGATTTACTGGGTACATCCCAGTCCCCCTGAATCCAGCTTGGGCAGTCTGGACTGTGCCTGCATTAGCATCGCAAGGAAGCTCATAAGTAGTTTAAGCCAGTCTTTGTTGAAATATCTAGCTAACTAACTAAATTTATGAGGGACATAGCCTATAAAAAGGGAACTCAATTCCTCAATATGCTGTTAGCAAACTGAGACAGTGTCAAAATCGCATCAAAAAAAACCCCAAGAAGATTAATATGAATGTAATTTTAAAAAAATCTGATTCTCCATTACATCCTATAACAAAATATATAACAATTACAAATGATTCATGAGTTGTTGTTTTTTTTTTTTTCATTTTATAACCTTAACATTAATGCTATGTCATTTTACTTACAATCATGGGTCACTGTAAGGTTGTTAATGATGTGCCAGTGCCACACACTGGAAGTCATGTCATAGCCACATAATCTTTTTTTCTATATATCACATACTTGCTAATGATGAGCTCAGTGTTGATTTTTAGTAATAAAAACATATCCATGTAAAGATAGAATATGTATTATATATTGTGCGTGTATTCGCGCCTGTTCAGTTGAGTTTATCAGAAATGACAACAGCAGGTCTGCAGAACTTTAGTTGATGATGTCATGGGCTCTGTCCCAAATCCTACTAATCTTCCTACCTTGGGTAGGACCGAAATTGCTGCGCGCGCCTCAAAACACTGTCTAGTAAGGCGGCTGACTAGGCATTGAGACACAGCCACAGTATTTGGGTGTAAAGGAGTAAAGTGCTCAGATCAGTTTTAGAGAGGGTGGAGGATGGCTCGCCTCATGGGCGCATAACGTCAGTGCTGGTCAGTGCATGTGTGGGCTTCGTATTTATTTTTGCTTCAGAGTTTCTTTGTTTTACGTCCAGATAAAGCAAACACTTCTTGATTTGAAATGCAGCTTTCAGCGGACGTTTTCCTCCTCTAAAATAAATAGACACCGCGATGAAATCGGAGACTGGCGCTCCGGTCTCTCATTCACTAACGTTAGCGAGATGAATCGCTGAAACTGGCGTTGATACTTTTGGACGGTCAGTGTTTTCAGCGATGCCTCCGCAAGGAGGTGGAGAGTATAAGCCTGTCCCAGGTACGGTTGTGCCGCCGGTACCCCCGAGGAGATTCAGGGGCAAAGATTTATCATCCGCGGTGAAGAGCCGCTTCGGGTCTGCAGCGGAGCGCAGGGTGAAGTGCGTGTTGGTTGGTGATGGTGCAGTGGGTAAAACTAGTCTCATTGTGAGCTATACCACCAATGGATATCCCACCGAGTATGTTCCAACAGCGTTTGACAACTTTGCAGGTAAATATCGAGCCAGCATTCAAAATCAAACCGTAAAACTAAATGTAAAAATTAAATAAATGTAATAAATTAAAAACTTGAACTAACCACCTGCTAGAAAATCCAGTTTAAGCTAGTGCTGCCTTGGGTAGCTGTTTTTTAGTTGGTCTAAGATGGCCATTACTTTACTTGTCCAAACTTCTGGTCATTTGCTTGATAGACCATCTTCAGCTACCATCTGTTTTTCCAACATAACAAGTTCAAACTGGTTTTTGGAACATGATGTCTAGCCAACCAACTAATAACCAGCTTGAACTAGCCAATGACTATATATGAGTTTTTGTAAGGCCAGCTAGTTCACCAACCCATTTCAATCTCATTTATCATCACAGTCCATGTGTCTTAATGTGCTCTGACTAAAGAGGGTTAAAATGTCAAATCGAAACTGTTCTCTTCTGCAGCGGTTGTAGCTGTGGACGGCAAGCCTGTGAAACTTCAGCTTTGTGACACAGCCGGTCAGGTCAGTCCATTGAGCCCACTCAGCACCATCAGACCCAAACAAACCACCTCACAAACACATTCAAGGCAGTGCAACTTCATCATGTCCCTGCATAAGGAGGATGACATATTGTTTGCACAAACACATGCTGGTCGAAGCCCTGCTCTCTTAACTGTAAACAGACTTGTGAGTCATGTCCTAATTAGTCATATGGTTGCCTATCTGCTAGATAAGAAAGAAAGTGATTCAGTGTTGTTTTGCTTATTCATGATAAGATTTTCTGGTAAAGTTCAACTGAAGTTTGCAGTCCAGGCATCATAAGCAAGTATATGCTTCATCCTATGGAAACACACTATTATAGGTCAGTCAGTGTTTCTCCCTTTATGGGAGGGGGAAACCAGCTCTAGGATCACAAATGGGAAGCAGTCTAATTGTGATGAATTGGGCTTGATCCAAGGGAAAGGGAGACCTACTTTCAGCCGGGGTACAGCTGGGGCTAGTCACTGGAAATGTGAGATCAGTGTGTTTTCAATGAGTTTAGCAAGCTAAGGGGAGACAGTGAAGGGAGGCAAGCCAAGAGAGATTTGGATCAGTCCTGTTTAGGCCAGTGGAAATGGAGGAAGAAAGAGAAGGAGAGAGACACGGAAAGACTTGAGAGTATTATTTATAGTATGCTAAAACACGGGTACATTTCAAATGGAATATTTGTTCTGCATAAATTAATTTGTAATATATAAAATAGTTGTTTTTTAATTTTTACTTTATTTATAAAAATAGTATATATAGAACTTTTATATCAGCCATTTATTTGGTATCGATCATAACATGGAAATAACTATCAGGCAGAATTTTAAATTTCATTAACCAGATACAAACATATTTGTATTTAAATTATATAAAATATAGGATAGGATGGGATTGTTTCTCATATGTTAGAATGTGTCCAGTTGACTAATATAAGAAGAAAGCTGGCTTGGTGTGTATCAACAGAAACCAAGCTGGAGACTCAAAAGGAAGAGTAAAAGAGATGGAATGCAATGCAGCTGTAATAAACAACAGATCTCACATTTGTGTTCTAGATTATATCTTTCATGCCGCTGACCTCACAGCGGGTTCTGATATTTCAGAGATATGGAATCATAAGCATGACCTGGATGTTCCCAGTTTAAAAGATTTAAAGTAACATTACTATAAGATAAAGACTAAAGAATTCTGCAAAAAGTAACATTAAGTATTAATATATAAATATTAAGTAGCATGATTTCAACATTGATAACAACGATTTCTGCTTTCAAAATTGATAATAAGACAAATATCTTGAGCACCAAATAAACATATTAAAATGATATCTGAAGGATTATGTGACACTGAAGACAATTCAGTTAACAGTTATTTTAAATTGTAATAATATTTCACAATATTATATTACTGTTTTACTGTATTTTTGTCCAAATAAATGGAAAGCATAAGCATAAAACTTTTTCAAAATCTTTCCATCACTAAACGTTTGAACAGTAGTGCATGATATTTCAAATGTTTCTTTTCAATAAACATACAGAAAGAAAAAATAAAGAAAAAAATGAAAAGAAAATAATACATATACAACAACTTACTACTGACAATACGTTTAATAGTAAATCATAACATTATTACTAAAGCAATCTAACAATTAACAGTATGAAGTTCTAAATGCTGATGTACATTTTTAAGGGAATCCAGCACATAAACTGTTTCAAAAAACAAATGTAAGTCCTTTATGTAAGAAAATATTTGATGTACAACAAAGCGAGCAGAACAAAAACCTTGGGGCCAATCACATTTCACATTTAACTACTTTTAATAATCCAAAACAATAACAAGTGTTAGTTTGTCTTGGACGTTTATCACAACTGAATGTTCCTTTGCTCTGGGCAGGATGAGTTTGACAAGCTCCGGCCGCTGTGCTACACCAATGCTGACGTCTTCCTGCTCTGCTTCAGTGTGGTAAGTCCCTCCTCTTTCCAGAATGTGAGGGAGAAGTGGGTGCCTGAGATCCGCCGGCACTGCCCGAGGGCACCGATACTGTTGGTCGGCACTCAGGCTGACCTCCGGCAAGACGTCAAAGTACTCATCCAGCTGGCCCAGTACAAGGAGAAGCCGGTCGACCCACAGGAGGCCTGTGAGTGTGCTGAGGAAGTGCAAGCCGTCTCGTACATGGAGTGTTCGGCGCTCACCCAGAAGAACCTAAAGGAGGTGTTTGACATGGCTATAGTGGCTAGCATCCAGTACTCTGACAGCCAGCAGCAGAAAAGGCTGAAGAAGCGGACGCCTGATAAAATGAGGATGCTCTCCGAGTCATGGTGGAAGAAATACTGCTGTTTGGCGTAGACACGAAAATATGATGGTACTGTCGATATTGATTCGCTTAGAATTTTATGGATGAAATGGCCACAGTTTCATCTGCTTCATGAGACTGTGTTAGTGGGTTAACTGGAGCGCAGGTGGACTTGAAATGAATGGGACCGTTTAGAAAAGATCGCCAAGCTTTTATCATAAAATGGAAAGATTCTAGAGACTAGTAGTTGTCAGCTAAATTTTAGGTTCTGCTCTCCATTTGGAAAGTCCCAGGTTAACCTCAAATTCCCATGTGAACAGTTCAGGACACGAGTCATCTGTCTTTCTTTACCTTATCACTTGTTTGAAGAGGTTTCAAGTGGACTTAAGGGCTTTTTTACAGATTCAGATCAGATTTTCCCTTTTCATTCAGGCACTGTGAAAAGCAGCCTATTGGTCGGTCTCAACAAAAACCCAGCGTTTTATTGTTGTTTTAACACTTCTTCTACTTACACGAACAGAATTGCTTGCCTTTGTTAGCCGGGATCCAGAGCGGGTTCAATCTGAGATGCTCAAGTGCTTCGTCGTGTACCTGTCAAAGCATTGAGTGTGATGTTGAGTACAAGCAGATGTTTGGACACACTATCAACTTGACATCACTGACATTTACCTTGTTGTCCTGTGAGGGTGAATGATTGTCCATTTCAGAGACAGCAGGACCCTGGCACATCTCTCCAGGCTGTCTTGTTTACATTTGGAGTTAAGTCCTGACTCAAACACACTGTGAGGTCAGGGTCTTTGAGTGTAAGTAAGTAGACTTTGTTGGCCTGTTGGATTATATATCTGGTCAATGAACCTGGAGCCTCATTAAAAACAGTGTTTTGAGTGAAGTTTTTCAGTGCTGTCAGGAGGAATTTGAGTGCCTCGGACATTCTTGAGGATTTATTAGAATATACACTGACATTCAAAAGTTTGGGTTCGGTACAATTTCTTTCTTTTTTTGTGAAGGAATTTTCTTATACTCAGAGGCTGCAATTATTTGATCAAAAGCACAGTAAAAAATAATATTGTGAAATATTATAACAATTGAAATAACTGTTTTCTATTTTAATATATTTTAAAACATAATTTATTCTTGTGATGGCAAAGCTAAAACGTCAGAAGTCATTTTAACATGCTAATTTTGTGCTCATGAAACATTTATTATTATTATCAAAATTGAAAACAGTTTTGCTGCTTAATATGGAAACTGTGAAAATTATTATTTTTTCCCTTTGTCAAAAATCAAAATTCCTTTGTAACATTATAAATGTCTTTACTGTCACTTTTGATCAGTTGTATGCATCTTTGCTGAATAATTATATTCATTTAAAAAAAGGTCTTACTAACCAAACTTTTGAATGGTGGTGTATGGTCATTTGGATGAAGAAAAAACTTACATTAGTGGGGCCAAAGTTTTTAACCAGATATTGAAGTTTCTGTTTAAGCCAGTAAAATATTTGTGCCTGAAATTCCTAATTAGGTTTTTCATGCCTTTGCAATTTATGGCACTTTTTAAAGGTGAAATGTGTCATTTCTACCCCCTTGCAGTCTTTTAGTTTAAGTTGGACATCAAAACAGCACAAACAATGGTGTAAGTTTGAGGGCTGGACTATCTGTATTCACAACTAATAGAAAATTGGGAATATGTTTTTAATTCTGTTCTTTCAAAAAAATTATTTCAAAATTATGTAATTATTAATTCAGTTTGATTTAAATTATTTCACAAATTGGGGACATTCATTAGTGGCGCAGACATGACACGCTTAAACATTTTCACATAAAATCTTTTCATTAAAAAACAAAAGAATGCATTTGGCAGGCACTTTTATCCAAAGCAACTTACAATGCCTTTAAGGTTTAAGCTACTTGCTGTGTATTTGTCGCCCCTAAACCATGATGTCCGACTCTTCATGCTTTGATAAGCATTGCAGTCTTATAATTCTATATAAAATACGTGGAATGTTGTTCCAGGTCAAACTGCACTTTTTATCAGGCCTCCACGTCGAAAGAACTGGAAAAGTTGCCTGCTGCTATGCGACATGAATGAGTGTTAAGCTAAATGACACAGTAAGGAAAAGTTAATGTTTCACCGCATAAGCTGGGTTAGGAGAAGAAGAATCACTAATGTCATTAGTGGCAAATAGTTTTCTTTCATGAGCCCAGAATGAAATCAAGATGAGTTTAATGCCACTTATAGTTTGTGCCAGAATGTGATGAGGAGTTGAAAAATAAGTGAATGGCTCTCAGCAAGTGATTGAAGTGCTGTATAACGCAAGTGTTAAAGGTGACATATGAGAGATGAACCCCAAACCAAACGATCATATTGATTTTAAAGGGATAGTTGCACAAAAATGAAAGTTCTGCCATCATTACATTTACTCGCCCTCATGTTGTGTTCAAACCTGCATGATGTTCTTCTGTTTTTTTTTTTTTCATACAGTCAAAGTCATGGGGTCCCGTGTTGTTTTACACTCTAATGACTTTCGTTCCGTGATCAAAAACAGTTAAACAGTTATATAAAATATATTTTTGTGTTGCACAGATTGAAAAAAGTCATACACATGACATCAGGGTGAGGAGATGGTGAGAGACGTCACTTAAAAACGAGAGATTTAAAAGATATTGTAATCCTAATCATATATCAAGAAGTATTTTGGTGGCATTCCTTATATTGTGAATCTTAGAATTGCACGTGTTTCAAACAACAGGCCTTAAGTTCAGACTGACCAAAGCATAGAGTGCTACAGTGCTTTCACAGGGCAGGATCAATTACTGAGAGGTTTTTGACAAGTTGCCAAACTATCACTTCAGACACGCAGTGTGTTTGTTCACTGCTTTGATTTGCACGCGAGTTGCAGTGCAGTGTTGTATATTTACTGTGCGAGTGAGCTAATAGCTGCAGCGTCCCACCAGACGGAACTGTTCAAGATCTGGTGGTCGTTCAGACGAAGCCGACATGCAATAACAGAGACCTCCCTGTAGATTGTTATCTTTCTCAGAATAAATATACTTTTTTGTCTACTTATTGTCTGTGAGCATCTTCTTTCATTTTCTTGGGATATGTTATGAAAAGCTATCAGTGAAGGGGATAATTTCATCATCTCTTTGCTTTTTATAATTAATAATATGGGTAAACACCGTCTTGCCTGCAGGAATAATGGGGCTTAATGGTGTCTGTTCATTGCAGGTTGAGTACAGTTCACTGTCTGGGGTTCTATGTTATCTTATTGCAAGTGAGAAAATTCAGCTATTTTCCAATATTTTCTTTTCATAAATGCTTAAATTATACTATTGTATGGTTATAGCTTAAAAGTTACATTTTGCAGTGTGACTTATCCTATAATGTGAGTGAGTATATCTCAAATTATGACTTTGTATCTCACAATGTGACTTAATGGCAAAATATGTCTCTTATATATTATTTGGACTATATCTCACAATATGTCTTTATATCTCAACTTTTTATCTCGCAGTGTGACTTTAAATCTCGAATGTGACTTTATTTATCAAAATCTTAATATTTCTCCCAAAATCTCCATAATGTGACTCAAAAAATTACTATATTTCACAATCAAAATCTTAGAATTGTGGCAATGCATCAAAATATATCTCACAATTTCAACTTTTATTTTGACATTGTTTTACATGTAGCTGACTATATCTTGCAATGTGACTTTATATCTCAAAATATGACTATATCTCACAATTGTGACTATCCAAATATGACTATATATCTCACAATTGCAGCTTTGTTTCTCATAGCTGACTATATCTTGCAATGTGACCTTGTATCTAAAAATGTGACTTTATATCTCACAATTGTGACCGTGCGTATCTTACAATGGCAGCTTTCTTTCTCATAACTGTGAATTTAATTTCAAAATGTGATATTTTATTGCATTGGCAACTTTGTTTCTTGAACCACTGACTTTAGGGCTGTGAAACGATTA
This sequence comes from Pimephales promelas, assembly GCF_988280905.1. Lineage (NCBI taxonomy): Eukaryota > Metazoa > Chordata > Actinopteri > Cypriniformes > Leuciscidae > Pimephales > Pimephales promelas. The sequence goes on along the minus strand of NC_142779.1, from coordinate 13,143,036 downwards.
ATTGTGATTAATCGCATCCAAAATAAAAGTTTATGCTTACATATATGTGGGTGCACTGTGTATGATTATGTATGATTATTTTATATATAGCCTATAAATACACACACATGCATGTATATATTTAAGAAATATTTGCATGTATATACTTTATATATTTATACTTTATTCATAAATATAAATATTTGATATATTAATAACACATTTTTCTTAAATATATACATGCATATGTGTGTATTTATATATACAAAATAATTATACACACTACACACATATATTATGTAAGCACAAACTTTTATAATCATTTCACAGCCCTACTTATATCGTTCATTGTAAATTTTATCTCAAAATGTCATTTTAGATTTAAATGCTTAGACTATAGTCACTTAAGGATAAAAGGAAATCATGGAGGTCCTATTGTACTTCATGTAAACAGACTAGACTTTAGCTGCAGGCGTTGAATGACTAATAAAAACAGGAAAGCTATGGTAGTTGCTCTGTGATGCCTTTGTCAGTTTGGTTGCTTTATTGCCAAGGGTTTGTTTTATCTGTCTTTTAATTACATTTCCACAAGTACCCAAAACAATTAAAGTGGCGTCTGGGTTCATTAACTCCATTGAGCTGCTCTCTAAAACAGCTGACATGCTCTCTCTGACGCCTTAGCTGCTAACAATGTGATATTTGGGCCACTTTCATCGACTGGCAGATGAACAAAGAAAAATGTCAATTTACAGCCCTCTCGACCAAAAGATCTCATGCTACAAATAGCTTTTAACATTTGGGCCAGAATGAATCATACATGACAGCGATGCTGATTCATTTTGATAGTTTCCTCTGGAGCTCCAGAGAAGGAGTTTCATACACAGGGATCTGGAACGCAGTGTCTGTTGATGGACGCTATTCAGAATTCTGACAACACTCTGATGGAACATTTGACTTCATCACAGCTGTGGAGACATAAGTGAACTGATAAAAATTGTAGAAAGAAAAGCTACATATTCATCATGATATTCGTCATGAAGCTCTTGATATGAAGTGAGATGTTTATACTGTTGGTCACCGGCATACATGTTCTGTTTTGGATGATAACCTTTTCCCAGTAACTAGTTCTTAACTAAATTAGTCATCTCTTAATCAGCAGTTTTTTTGACCATCAAAAAATGGACTGGGAAATTCAAGCTGGTCTAAACATGGGGAAACCTGTTTCTGCCTCAGAATAAAAAAACTCATTTTAATAAAAGAGTCTTGTGACTTTCTCTCGCAATTGACTTATCATATCTCGAAATATGACTTTACATCCTTCAACATGTTTTAATATATCACAGTTGTGAATATGTCTCGCAAAGTGACTATATCTCAAACGGTTACTGCATAATGTTATAACTTTTGGTAACACTTTACAAAAAGGATCCATTTATTGACAGTAGCTAAGCATAAAGCATTTATTCATATTTTATCTTTTGAGATTTATCAGATGTATCTGTTAATATTATTTAATGGACATGAACTAACAATGAACAATTTGTATTAACTAACATTTACAATGATTAATAAATACTGTAACAAATGTATTGCTCATTGTTAGTTAATCCATTATGTAACATTAACTTATTTTAACGTGTTATTTGTATCTTTTTTTAATTATTTTATTTTAGTTTCACTCTAAGGCTAAAACCTCTATATTTCTGCATGCAAGTCAAAAAAGCCTCTGCCTATGTTTGTGTGTATATATATGCAAGGAATATTATGACACAGGAGCATTGGATTTGCCTCCCGGAGACTCTCGATCATGCAGGAAATGAAGGTTCAGTCATATTCTTCAGTGCCGAAGAGGACAGACAGGAAGAGAGCTGATCTGGTGATCACAGATATCTTTATCAGACGATCACTGTGCTGCTTGGGTATTTATTGCTGTCGGATGGTTATAATTAGACCTTTACAAGTGCATGTCATCCAGTTATAACCTCTCCACATCTTTTATATAAGGACGTTATCAATAGGGACAGAAGTAGCACGGACAACAACTGAACTATGGAGTTTCCGTGAAGTAAATCAATCTTCTGTGCTTTTTGTGCTCAAGACCTTGGGAAAATTCCAGTGTTACTTCCCTCAGTGACATCATCACCTCACAAAGTAGCTCTGTTTAGTTATCAGGGTCCGTGCACGCATTCATTCCAAACACAATGAAATGAAATCTGCGCTGGCCGGCCTATATTGTGTTGTGATTGCAGACAATGCAGGTGAGGGTTAATTTGACCAGCTACCCAAAATCTCAAAGTCTGGTGGCCATTCCACTCGGCCTGATGCCTTGTGTGATTAAGGGTCAGGGTGAAGGATCTGGGTCCACACAAAGCACTAAACGCACTGTGGAAGCAAGGCTTTTGACGGCTGCTGACAGGCTGAGGAATTCCAGAGTACCACAGTGTCTGAGAAAGACATTGCCACGTCCCGTGTAGCCAAGATAAACTATTTTCACTTGCAACCTCTTTAAAAGAAGAAAAACAACAGAAAAAGCTCTTTGCCGGGTCATTTTTAACTCCTACGCATAGCTTTTGCTTCCATGGATAATGGAAGGTTACTGGATTTGCCTCAGCAATTCAGAGCAATATAAAAAGAATGAAACTAAATGAGGGTTCATCACATGAAGGTTATCGTAGGCTACTGGGCGCAGTGAGCAAAGCATAATTTAATGACAGCAGGATGCAAGTCGTTCTGTTTGTGGATGAAACAACAATGAAACAAGACAATAGAAAGAGCTGGATTCTATCACATCAGCTGAAGTTTGGAAAATTGATGGGACATAATTGCAATTTTGGTCAATCCATGATATATAAAACCAAGTCTATTGTTTCTAGACATGCTTGAGTGTGAAAAGCACAATGAGTGAACTGTAATCATTTACGGAGTTTGTTTGCTCACGCTTAAAACAGCAGAAATTATACGTTTTAATCAATTAAAATAATAAAAGTTTTATTTTTCTATAATTTGCAATAATAAAAGTATTATTATATTATAGAAAAGTATATATTATTAAAAGTAAATAGATGTATTCCAAAGTTAGTTCACAAGAATTCATACGAATTTATAATTAACAATATTTATTCCAAGAGTTTTAATCAAGATTTGAAACCATCCAAAATAAAACAATATTTTAAGCAATTGGACTTTTGACTCAAATAGTTACTTGACATTTCCCCTATTTGACAACTATCCAAAATCGCGTACTGTCTGAGTAAGTTGTACATTTGAATTTGAATTTACTTTGCGATCGGTATTAAGTATGCTTTGTATATGAATGTTAATTCAATTTTGATGTACGTCATCTGCCATGTTGTTACTGTCACATGACCACCAGTTTCAGATGCCTTACTTCACTTGCATTCATAACTCCCCTCCCGTGGCCTCGGATAGTAACGTGTCCATCGTATGCACACTTCAGATTTTCAGCTGAAGTAGGTCTTTTTGCCTACTGCTTTTTGAATATCTATTCGGACTTCGCATACTATAAGGAAGTATTCGATTTTAGAGGCAGCTTTGGTTTCTCCTACACTTTTTCCCCCTGACTCCAACAGTTTCACATGCTGGAGTCAGAGGAGAAGGGAGAGCACTACAGAACAAAATGGCTCATGGTAGATTTACAACCTCCTTACACTTATTAAGTTGCATAACCACATACTGTCCCCAAAAAAAATTTCGCAGAAATTAGTCAAGGTGCTTAGTTACTGGAAAAAGAGCTGAGAGAAAGGAAGAAAAAGAGAACCTCTTAATGAGAACATGTGCTGTGAGAGTGAAAACTCATGTGTTACTATGGAGCATTTTTTCTAAACAGTGTGATTACAGTATAGAGGACAGCTGCAAACCAGTCATGTCACTGTAAAGAGGTGAAATACACCCTGATCCCATGTCTTATGTAAGCGCTCTTTTGTCAGGGCTGTTAACCAGGGGGCACTTGTGTTTGTGTGTGTTTGAATACTTGTAAGGAGGGGTCGGGAGAGACCAGCATCATGTGTAACAGTTCTGGCTACAGACCAGCTCTTTCAAACACCACATGTAGACAATAATTGGGTCCAGGCCTTTCAGTTGTAAAGTCTGGAGCTGCTGGCAATCATGAAAGCAAAAGGTGAAGAGTATGATGTGATTCCGCATTTCGTCGCACAAATAAAATTAATATAACATTTAAAATAATAAAAGAAAAAATAAAATATAATTTTTAAAAGAAAAGTTAAACATTCTGGGAAACACTTTACATCAATTCATTAGTGTTCACCCCATGTTGTAAATGACAACCTGTTGCGTTTTACTCTGAGCCGTTTCAGAGTTTCTTCAAAAATTCAGAGTTTACAAGTTGTAATCAGTAACTCCAACATCATGTGAACGCACCTTAGAGTGCAACAATTGGGGTCCAGATGCAAAACCTTCTCTATAAGGAAACTTATAAATACACAGTCTTGTATTTTTGTCTTTTTGTCTAAACTGGTCATACCAGTCTGCTCATGCCATCTAGATGAAATGGCACTACTTTCATGTCTCGTGTATCACACTTTCGCTACTTTGATTGATAATCTCTTCCGCAGCAGGTAAAGCTTAGTTATGTAACCTAAAATGGGAAGGTGGTCATATGACATTTAAATCCAATTCAAATTAGACAATATGTCAATGAGTTTGAATTGCACCGTGAAAACCAGTCAATATTTAGGCTATACCTTTCAGGATTTTATTTTATTTTATTTCCACTTACCTAGTATCTATTTAATGAGACACCAATGACGTCATCTGCCTTGATTTAGGTTACTGTGAGTAGAGCCAAAGTTACTTTTACTTAGCTGAAGCTCTATAAATCTGCTTTGGGGCTCATTGAGAGTGGATGTGATTGATGGTCGGTGTGTGAATACTAAAAAGTGAAAATGGTGGCATGCTGAGAGAGCGCTACACAGAATAGGGTGAATATGAGTGTGTGTGTATTCTAAGACTTGCTGGTGTTCTTGGTCTTCCAAACAAGAGCTAAGCTTTGACTATCTGCACTCACTGCCAATGAGTCAAAGCACAGGCTCAGAGAAAGCATTAGCCACGCCTCCAAAGCCACAAATGATTGCACACAGCTGTTTGCAAATACACCTTCACGTTGTGGTATAGAGCAATGAAAGCTCTTTGTTAAGTCCGTTGATCCCTGCTGGCCCCTAAATCTGGTCTGTGGGGGGTCTTGTGGTGTTTTTTGTGCCACAAATATACGTTTCACCCACAAAATGTGAAAACCAACTGGATTGAACATTAGCTGCTGTTTTAGCAATGACATTCACAACATATGCCAATAAAATTGACTGGAGTGTAGAATGTGTTATCTTAGGAGTTTCCACTCTTTCCGCTCCACTGCTATGAATGGCATAAATCCAAAGTGCTTTGTCTTTGGATTTTCTCTGCTGACACGGTAAAAAAAAGTAATTGTTTTAATGGAACAGTAAATAATTTTTCCAATTAAAATAGGCACGAAGCCTGATGAGCATGAGTTTGTGTATGACCCTTAAGATGTGCTGTGGAGAATAAAACACGATCTCACGATCAGCAAAAAGAGCAGTGCTATAATTCTCGGGAACAAGAACTTCTTTCTTTTCGCTTACAAATACAGCATTTGTTTATTGACTCTCTTCAAATTTGCTGCATGCATGCTAAAGCACATTTGTGTTTTACTCCAAAGCTGCGTTCAAGTCCTGTCAGAATGATCGTCTATAAGTGTAGCCAACATACAGTAAAGTTATAATTACAAGTAGGGAAACTCTTTAGAAACAGATTTTCTGATTTGGAGGTTTCCAAATAATTTGTTACAGTTTAGTTTATTAGTAGTTAGACTTTAGTCACTTCTTTTGCTCTTTATTTAAGGCTTAAATTATTTTTTGGAAATTTAAAAAACAGATCAAGAATACGAATTGCCCAACACATCTAGATTTCCAAAATCACTTGAATGCAAATCATGCTGCAATGTCTGAAGAGAAAGGACCATAATTTTTTTTTTATTTTTTATTTTTTATTTTTAATTTGGCTACTTTTATTATCAGATAAATTACATCGTTTTGTTCTGTTTTTGGACACTAAAATAAAAAATGGCACTAAAATAAAAGGAACTTGAACTGTTAAGTGTACAAAATATTGTAAAAAGAACAAATATTATATTATATTATATTATATTATATTCAGGGGTACTGGAAAAGTAACATTAAAATATATCAAAATACACAACATCTCAATTTAGGGAGACTTGTCTAAAACGATTATATGCACTGGTCATTGTGGATTCAACCAGGTCACACCCAGAGAACAAATATACAGTCCATTAACGCAGGCTTCCTCAGAAATCCTCCCCTGACTGCAGATCAGCTGACAATACCTTCCTTTTATCATAATCACAGAGTTCAGACAGGAGTCATTGCTGCGCAGAGAGGCTGATGAGCAACGAGAGGAGGACAGCGGAAGCATGGATCAAATATAGCCTACTTTTACTGTGTAATGTCAATTACAAGACATTACACAGAGTTAACATGTGAGTTGCATCACTGAATGTGTCTAACTGTAACCAGAAAGCTGTCCTCCAAACTTCCCCTTTCCCAAGTAAACCATTTGATGAGATGATTTCACAGCTGAAATCTCAAAGGAGAGATGGGATGGAGAGATCAGATAGGACATTTGAGCTGAAGCACAACGGTTTCTCTCCCACTCACTTCTCTCTCTGACCTCTCCACCCTCTCAGCATTAATCATTAACACACATCCAGAGCAAAACGGACCCAGTTCAGTCACAAAACACCCTGATCAACACAACTTTTAAATGTGTTTCTGTCAGGTCCATTAAGTCAAGAACACACATGACAATAAAATGATTTCGGAAATTTTATTGAATGAATTTGGCGGTATGGCTCAGGGAGTCCTCTGACCTTTCATGAGCACCATGACAGAAAAGAAAATGCCACGTTATACACGACAAGGAGGAACTGGGGAGGTGGTGGGTTGCAGAAAGCGAGCAGCAAGCAGTAGGAGTGAACTGAATCTGCTTAAATAGGACGCCCTGATTTGAGCATAGTCATTAGCAGCGAGGGGCTGTATACAAAAGAACTGGAAATGGAAGAGTTTATAATCACAATTTGTCATATTGCTTAAAGCTTACAACCTCAATTGGCATTTGACTTTGTTTTACTTCTTTTTTAACATGGCCTTAAATTTGAGCTTTTTTAAACTCTAAATCCTAGCCTAAGCCTCTCACAATTCTCCAAATGCTTTTTAAAATATTTGCCACTTCTGTAATTGTATTCATTGGTGTTGCCTTGCCCAGATCCGGTATTTATTTAAACATGTCTGTGCGGGAGAGGAACAGCAGCCGTTATCTCCAGTGATAATAGCACAGTGACACAAGAGGATCCGTTGGTGTGGGCCCATGTCGTGCTTTGGAGAAAAGAAGGCAGAGAGGAAAAAGAACAGATCAGAGTTAACAACATGGAAAAGCAGTGCAGAACCGGCTGTGACCAGATTTGTTGTCATATGACAGCCCATTCTCACCCCCAAGGCGTCACTTAACTGACGCCTTGGGAAGAATTTGGACATGCTTCAATATCTGACGCTTTAGGCGCCCTTTAGCGTCAGTTAGATGACGCCCTAGGATCGCGTGTACCCTACCCCCACCCCACACCTAAACCTAACCGCGTCCTCTAACTGACGCTTTCCTTTAGCGTCAGTTAGATGACGCCGTAGGATCGCGTCATGTAAGTGACGCTAAAGGGCGCCTAAAACGTCAAATATTGAAGCATGGTCAAAGGTGACGCCTTGGGGTGAGAATGCGTTGCATATGAGTGCTCAGAGAGTGACAAGGAAAGCATTATATGTTTATTTCACTTATGCTACACACACATACACTCACAACATTATGCTAACATGCTTTAGATGCTAATTTAATGCAGAGATATTTATGCATAGATTTACATAACTTAAAGATTGCAGTGTACACAAACACATCTGTGTTGGCAGATACATTCATATTTTAATTTTTTATTTATGTTAGAATTTCATTTTGATTTATATATTTATAAATTTTTATTTTTTTACAATTTCATAACAATATTTCTGCAATTGTGCCTTTACCAAACAAATGGTATGAATCACATTTAATAATCAATGTGTTTACTTGGTATTTCAAATATTTTTGTATTCACTGCCATTACTTTGCCATTTGATGAGGAAAAAAAGTCACATGACGAAAACCGACAAATGCACTTCACACGCAAATGCCTTTAAACTTTACAGGGTAACATGACATTAGACGATCTGTTCCATGACAGACGGGTTTGGATCAACTCAGATTTATATAAAACATTTGTAAATTGATATAAAATCGATTAAAAATTTAATTCAAACAATTTGCAGCCATCTTCCCCAGTTCCTCTTGAGGTAGGTAGCCTACAGCTTTTTGGCTCGGCAGAATACTCAATCAGTAGTACAACTTAGAAAATGACCAGCAGTCAACTGTTTTTGCCAATAAGATTTTCTATGCTATATGGAATAAGTTATGTAATTGCTGGGAACAGCCAAGAAAATTACATCAGCATATGAAAACCTCAAATACTGTAGCCCATTCCCTGCATGGTCTATCAATTTCATGGCATGAAATATATTAATCTATGCATGGCTTTGATTTTACCCACTATTCAGTTTGATCAGTATGATATTTTCCAATAAATACAGCATGGTATCAAACTGTGTCTCTGTCTTCAAAAACATTTTGAGGGGTCACAGACATGCACATTGACAAGGAAATGATAAAGACATAGCACTGTTGTTTTAGACAATCTTTCAGTCCTGATTCACATCCAAAATGTGCAGGAAACTCACTGGCGTGTAATGATTGTCTGTCACGCATGAACTGCCTCCCCTTTTTTGCGTCTCATGTGAATGTGGGAGGCCTGTGCAATAGCTTAAGGATCCAAGCACGTTCTCAGTGAGATAAATCTGCAATTGCATATTCCACTTATCTGCCTTATCTCATGGAGCCGTCCCTACCTTCTTCACCCATTTCTGTGTAAAAACACTGCACAATTTCAGCTCTTTTAAATGGGTGATTCATTGGGATACTGCATTTTACATCATCATCTCCTAAACCACCAGTCCAACCACAGTTTTCTGGTGTATAATTTAGCCATTAGCAAGATTTTCTGTTTTTCAGGGTCTATATAAGTTAATATGAATTATTGTATGTTATAAATATATTGCTATTTTACTCATATATATATATATATATATATATATATATATATATATATATATATATCATTCAATCCCCAGGGTTCATTGATGAAAATAAAGTTCAAAAGAACATAATTTATTTGAAATAGACATAATTATTAGAAATAGAAATAATTATTTGTAATAATATAAATGTGTTTACGTCTAATAAGTTTGCTGATAATTTAAGCACACTAATTTGCATGCATATGTGTGATAAGTGATCATGGATTCCAATGTGTTTATGTTTTAATTTAAAGCAATTTTGGAGAGGCTAGCAATCGCAAACTAGCTTTGAAAGCATAAGATCCCACCCTGGCTTCAAAGTGCTCTCCAAAGCCACGCTTCCTCCAAAACACATGAGTGCAAAGCGTCACAAGAGACGGTGTCACATTTCCTCCTATCATGTCTCAAAGCACAAAAAATAACAACAAACAACATAGAGAGCTCAAACTTGTACCACCTGACTGCTGTTGATTAATTTTGGCATTTATATATGTTGCATAAATCTGAGTCTGAGGACGTAAATTACGACAACATGTCGTGGATGCAGCATAAGCTCATTGTTTTAGTGAAGGAGGAATTAAGCTGTTTGTTTGCAGCACTCTGTGACTGTGAGGTATGCAAATACATACGTTGACAAGCAGGAAGGACATCAGGGACCGTAGAGGAACCTTTATCAAACACTTATTAATAAATCTAAGAATAAGACTATAAAAAAGTGGTTATGTAGAATATTGCCTATATAGCCAAGCTTTTAAGTGTGGAAATGTCTGCACAATACTCTATAAAATGTATAAGTTGCGTGGGGAAAGGATGTAAATGATATTTGATATTTTATCCAAATTATTCACTATCACTCGCACATGACCAAATGGCCAGTATTTATTAACAGCGTGAGTTGGATTGTTTGCAGTGAATAAGTTGGTAGTGTGGTAGACAATCTAATCCTCTATAATCCCTGTTGTCTCAAAGGCAACATTTCCATCTCCTCTCATCCACACTCGGCTAGTCTCCCCAGAGCTCAACTCGTTATATTCTAATTATCAGCAATTGTGTTTCGCCCCTTCGGCATGAAAGACACAATAAATAAAAGATCACTATTTTTCCAAGGTCCACATCATTGGAGTTGGAAGATTAGGTGACATTGGAGTACAGTTTAATTCAAGTGTGAATGTGGCCATGTGTGAATATCTGATACTAATTCTGAGAAAATGTGATCTCTCCTTCTCTTTCATTTGTAGGATTTGTACAGTTCAAGTTTATGGTAGTTTGTTATTTTTTTAATTTTGAGCATACAATAAAAAAAAAAACTGTTGAAATTCCGTTGAACTGTTGAAATTTTCAACTGTTGAAATTCCTACAGATGTCTTCTTCTGAGGAGTGAGGACATCGTAAGGGCTGCAGCTGTAATAGATACAACAGCTGGGCTAAATTGTTGGGGGGAGAAACAGTTAGAGTCACATTAACGTTTATTGCTTTCTCCTGGAATTTATCTGCCTTCATTCTTTTTGGTGTGTATTTATGACTTCATATCCTGGTACCTTGAGAGAGATTGTCCTATAGCCTCTTCTGTGTTTTTGAGTGCACATGAACCACATGACTCGAAAGGGTCATGCAATGGAACAATTGACTAGTGCATCTGCATCATGACAGCTGGGCTAACCCCATTAGTATTCAATTCAAGGCCTGGTCAATACAACCACTTTCCTAGAGAGACACGCATTCAACTTAAGCATGTTGTCATCAAGTCCATCTATCTATAGGTGTCCTTGGTCCTGACCATCCCTATAGACCATCAAACATTTACCAGTCTGGTTCAAAGGCTGTGTTCAAATATTGTGAGAATGAGAGATAAAGATGATAAAGTTGTTTTGAGTCTGAGAATACTAGTGAAAATTTAGTTTTTTGTATTTTTCTAATTTGATTTTTCTTTTTTTATCACAACAAATTATAGGCCTATTATCTGCATTGCAATTGGAGTTTATATACAGTATTTTAAACATTTATTAGTATTTGTTATGTCCACCTTTTTTGCTTTATCAGCAACAGTTCAAACAGTTGATGTCACAGATTTCAGTCAAATCCGACTCTTGGAGATTTGTGGTGATTTGGTCTGTTCATCATATAAAACGGTCCAGTCTATAAAGAAAATTTGGACTAAACTGTTCATTCATTCATGGACTTTTTGAAGTGACAAAGTGGTAGTTGCGTGGACTGTCAATGGAGGGACATAAATCTTTCAGATTTCATTATAAAAATCTTCATTTGTGTTTCGAAGATGAACGAAAGTCTTAAGAACATGAAAGTGAGTAATTGACACTTTTTTCATTTTTGGGGAAACTAACCCTTTAAGTTACGTCATAAAGAACGGACGAGTCCTGTGTGCAAGGTGAATGTTTAACCTCTTCTGACCAGTGCTCAGTGATGAAGCAGTGCAGCGATCATAGAATCACAGTAACCCGACAGAGATGCCAAATGATCCCATCCCAGCTTTGTGCCAGGTTAATGAAAGCTGGAGTGATCAAAACAAGGCCAAGTACTGCCTCCTCCATCCCTCTCTTTTCAGCCCCTCTCATTCTCTCTCTCTCTTTCTTGTTCGTCTGTCCACTGCCTCCCAGGCTGTCTGTCTCCAATAGTGATGTGCTGGGAACATCAGTATTCAGTGGTTGTGATTTAGAGCGTGCTACTTTACTTGGTCCCTGAGTTAAATCTTTAGCATTTGTCTGTATAGAGGATACTGTGCTAGAGGATGAACAGCCACGAAGCAAGCTGCATTTGAAAGACAGAAAGACAGAACGTACTGATCTGCAGATGAAGACACCCAGTCAAAACCCTCGCTGTTAACTCAATGCATGACTCTCGGGTGTGCTTTCCCAGTCACCTTAAGCTATAACAAGCCATATGTTGTTCTGCAAGGCATAGGAAAAAATTCAGGAATTTGGTTGTCTCTGTGCTGTTTATGCTATTAGGGTCATAAAGGACAAACTGATTCCATACACTGTATAATGGCTCAGATTCAAACAACCTGCAAAGCAATGCTGCATCTACATAGCATACAAACTCTTCAACACCTGCAAAGAAATAATTGCATGCACATTTACTACTTAATATTTCATTCCTTTATTGAAATGTGTCAGCAAGCCTCCATTTAAACATTCCGACAGAAAATCGGGTGAAATAAACTTAACAATAGCATTTCAAGTCCTGACGTGACAGCAGTATTATACTGTTTTTGTGCTATCTCACATTCTCTGCCCTGAGGTTTAACCTGGCACAGATGCAAGCCTTTCTAATCATTGGTTTGAACTGAAAAAACCTCCCACATTTCAAAATAACATCCTGGTGAAGACAGTGTGATGACAATTTTAGATTCCAAGGACAGTTAACTTCCCTTCTTCCTGGTTTCCATTGTACTCTTGTGATAGCAGAGCTCCTCAGGGATGAATGTACCCCCCCCCCCCCCACCCCCTTTCTATACCATAAACTCACAATATGGCTTAGGAAGAACTTTAACATGCATGACACACAGATTACGGTGACACTGTAATTCTAATGCCGCATTAAACACGCAAACATTGAAAAATTACATCAAACAATTGCTTGAATGCATTTCAGCATATATATATATATATATATATATATATATATATATATATATATATATATATATATATATATATATATATATATATAATATAAACACATATAGCTATGTCTTTAACACTTTAAATACTCCAAACTGTTTAGGCTGTCTTGAAAAATAGTCTCTGATGGGATTTCTTGATAATGCCCTTTGAGAGATAGTTCTCCCAAAAATGAAAATTAGCCCATGATTAACCATCCTAGGTGTTTATGACATTCTTATTTCAGACAAATACAATCGCTATATTAAATAAATGTCCTGGCTCTTCCAAGCTTTATAATGGGAGTAAATGGGTGTATGTCTTTGGAAGTCCATCAAAGCTCATCCATCCATGATTAAAGTGCTTCACATGTCTCTAGGGGGTACTAATAAAGGCTTTCTGAAGTGAAGCAATGTTTTCGTGTGAGAGAAATATCAATAGGTATTTGAAACTTTATCGACTGAAATAACTAGCTTCCGGCAGACGGCCGTATGCAAGTCAATTTACGCCAAAAGGGTAACATTTTTGACGATGTATGTCGTAGGTTCTAGGATGTAGGAGTAGCGTAAGGTTCAACACCTCTTGGGGTTCAGACAAACAGGCTGGTCGAGGTAAAAAAAAAAAACATCCTACGAGGTAAAAAAAGGATGACATTTAATAGAGAGGCTCGTAATAATATTCATGTTAATCAGAGATTGGTTTTGTCCGAAATCGCCTCATATCAATATCAAATTTATTTCTATAACACAGTTCCAGTAGTGGGATTGAATGTGAAATTGAATAAGTGCACTCAATAACGTCCACAATGGTTTTGGACACCCAAATGGCCGTTCCCGTTTTTTGACTTTTAGTATATTTATGTAAGCTTTACTGTTATCTATAAGCTAGTGTGCTCCAAAAGAATGATAATTCATATTTAGAAGACTAAACCCATCGTTGAAAATAAAAGTCAGGTTGATGTCAGAATAATCCACCGTCAGATTGATGTCAATCAACGTTGGACAGACGTATGTGGTTGAAAATGAAAATCGTATTGACATCAGAACCCGACTGATATTGGTTTCTGATATCAACCCAAATTTAATTTCCAACCAAAATCCAACGTCTCTCCGAGTCCGACGTTGGATGTTGACATCAATCTGATAACGGGTTCTGACGTCAACCTGATGACTACTTTCTCTTCAAGGACCTTGACAGAAATAATGGAGTAAAAATTACGATATTTGTCTTTTTGTCTTCATTTAAAGTAAAAAGTTTCCAGAAAAAATAATACTCAAGAAAAGTGCAGATACTCAAAATATGTACTTATGTACAGTGCTCAAGTAAATGTAGGCTACTTTGTTACTGTCCACCTCTGTGTATAAAAGCATGTTAACTGAGTGGATTTATTTCAATGTGGACATTAGCCTAGCCCTTTAAGCTCAGATCCCATTGTTTAGTCATGTATCTTTGACATATAGAGAGAGACAGGAAAGATCTAAAACAAACAGGACATGTGAACAGAACAATCTGCAGTCTATACATCCTGAGGCATTGTGCAATAACCCAGGACCAATGCACAGCCATCTGGAGAAGATATGTGGCACTTATTCTGAAGCAGCCTTGTTTTTGGGTGTTGACATGATTTTAGATTTTCTAGAAGAGCTTCAAGTGTCTCCGCTGGAATGCCTTGATGACGATGACATTGACTGTTGGCTTTCCAATAAGAACTCTTCGACCTTTTGCCTGTTTATTTCAAATGATAAATTAAAGAAAAGAAGGGACTAATTTTACCACCACAGAAAGTTGTAACAGAATTAATTTGTGTAATATAGGCCTACCCTTTGTTTCACATGCTCCAAATTAAGTTTGTGTGTAATAACACCCATAAGTCATTACTGAATGACATAGTCTACAATTTATAGCTAGGGCAATTTACATCAGTCTTAACTGTTGCCATCCATGATATCCTTTCAAGTACTGAATCTTGACTTAATTAAGAAAGTTCTGACTCACCCTTCAATTTTTTCCTGATCAATCCTGTGTAGTCCGTTTTGAGCTTTATGGAATTCTGGGGTTAATGTAAGTGTAACATACTCACAATTATAAAATGTGGATATAAAAGCAAAATACAATCTATTAGTTGACTTGTATAAGTTACAAAGATCAGCCCTATAAAATCTGGCACAAATAATCATAAGTTAAGTGAGATTTTATTTTTTAAACATTTTTTCTAAAACAGACGCACAGACAGACAACTAACTACCACCCCCAAGTGGTTACTTGAAAGCACATCAGTCAGCAATATCTAAACGTTCAAGATGTATATGAAAGAGTTTTTAAAAAATACACAAAATGCTTCTTTAATATTTATATTTACATTCAATACTAATATACTAGGGGGCAGTTAAATGTTCGATTCTGATTGATTTGCATTTTGTCATGCATTTTTTTTTAAAGAACCCTTGACTTTTATTTTGAAAATCTTAACAGGAAGTAGTTGCTGCACAAACTTCCGAGAAGGTTGTCCGAAACCCTGTTAGGGATTTCCCTTTATTTGATAGTCTTGTTGATTGATGTGAAATTGAAAAAACGCAGTATTAAAAGGCTAGAAGCACGGCGCCAGTCATGTCAGAGACATACGGTAGGGTGATTTATTTTACCTTTGTCTTGTCACACTAGTTATCGACAGCATAGCATGATTTTTTAGCAGGTATCCCGACCTCATTCATCACAGTATTTGCTTACAAGCTGTGTTTAGTGCCAGCTAGGCAGCAGCTTTCTGTCTGCCATATGTTTCATCGACGCTAGTCTTAAGTGTTTTATTTTTGATTCGTCAATTAATAAGGCACTGACAGCAATAATTATTGTATTACGTTATCTTTTGGGATGTTACTTGATTGTTATGATACCCTCTTTAGTCTCTATATTAGATAATGAGTATTGATAGCCTATATAGTCTGGTTAATGTTATGATTTACTAACATATATGCAGATATTTGGCTATTTAAATGTTATGTATTAGTTATGTTATTTGCATTTTTATAACAAAACAAAATCTGTGTTTTTGTTTTTCTCCCCTCTAGATTTCCTGTTTAAGTTTCTTGTGATAGGAAATGCAGGAACTGGGAAATCTTGTCTGCTTCACCAGTTTATAGAAAAAAGATGTATGCAATTTTCTGTTATCTTACCAATAAATATTTTTTAAAAAAATGAAATTTTACACCCGCCAATGTTCTGTTTCTAATGTCTTCCCTCTTTTCCTCTAGTCAAAGATGACTCGAATCACACTATTGGGGTTGAATTTGGTTCAAAGATAATCAGTGTGGTCAATAAGTTTGTCAAGCTCCAGATCTGGGATACAGCAGGACAGGAACGTTTCAGGTGTGTTATTTTTCTAAATCTTTTTCCTTCTTATATTGGCTGTGTTTGTTGTGACCACTGTGAGATATGACTCATGATGAAAATGTTGTTCTCAGGCAGTCAGATGGTGCAGCATTTCGCAAGGGAGTGATTGGACTCCAGATTGCATGTAGTTTATAGTACCTCACACAGATTAATTTGTCAGTGCTGTAAACAAAATGCTTAATTTGCACTGAACTTTTGCCAGCAGCTTCTTCCTAGAGCCAAAATACATTTACAATGAAAATATACTAATGTGACTCAAATTATTTACACATTGATTTAAAGCTTCTTAAAGAGATTTTTAATTCAGTTTTAGTGTTGCGTTAAGTTTCCAATGCTTCATATCTAAATGTAGTTTCTCATCTAATATTTATATTTTATTTCAGATTTATTTTTCATTGCAGTTACATCATTTAAAAAAAATCACAAGATAACTTGAAGCAAAAAATTATGCAATTTGTCTCTTCCTCAAACAGCATTGAGCTCATTCAAGCTGCAGCTCATAAAGAGCCCTTTGATTTGTTGATCAAATATATGTAGCCTGTCCGGTGCAGTAAAATGTTGTCCTACATGTTCATTTCCAAATTATATATCCCACGTAAGATAATATGTTGTAGTTATTCGGGAAACAAATGCTATTGGTTGAACAGATGTTGAAGGAGTGCTAATATAATACCAATATACAAACCAGAGTACCATTTAATGTCAGTTACATCATTTGGACATTAATGTCTTTGAGTTCATGCCTGTGGTTCACAATCCAATCAATTCTAGATAAATAAATACAAATTTAAATCTTTATTGATTGTTCTGTTTTACGTTAAATGTGTTTGCGAATGACAACTCGGCCTTTAAGCAAGTAATTATTTTAATTGTATTAGTATCAATAATAATAATTTTGCTCAAAATTAAATCAAATATACGCTACTGTTGTATAATTTGAATAATAAATGTTGGGGTTGGTTAGATTTTTTTTTGTAATGTTCTTTAAAGAAGTCTCTTATGCTCACCAAGGCTGCTTTTATTTGATCAAAACCACAGTAAAACAGTAATATTGTGTAATGTTATTGCGATTAAAAATGAAAATATTTTCTCTTTGAATATATTTTAAAATGTAATTTATTCCTATGATGGCAAAGCTGAATCTTCAGCATTATTACTCCAGTCTTCAGTGTCACATGATCCTTCAGAAATCATTCAAATATGCTGATTTGCTGCTCAAGAAATATGTCTTATTATCAATGTTCCATAAAATTAAAAAAAAAAACAGCATATTTATTTGAAATGGAAATATTTCGACAACTATGTAAATATCTTTACTGTCACTTTCGATCAAATTAATGCATCTTTGCTGAATAAAAGTATTTATTACCATTATCTGTTGATTAATTGCCAGTTGCGGGTAGCTCTAAAATGACCAAATATCAGCCATTTAATTGGTTGGTTGATATATTGGTTTACCACTAGATTTAACCAGCTGTTATGCCAAACTCTTGCAGACCTTACAGAGGTTTAATTGTTTGTGCAAATGTTTGTTCTCCTCAGGTCTGTAACACGCAGCTACTACAGAGGGGCAGCAGGGGCTCTTCTTGTATATGATATCACTAGGTAAAGTCACACTTGTATATCCAGTTCCTCTGCATTATATTATGGGTGTGTGACTATTGTCTCAGATTTTCATATATTTCTGGATGTTTGCCTAGACTAGTGTATTGATCTCTCACACTTTCTGTCTCTGGATATTAGTCGAGAAACATACAACGCTCTGACTAACTGGCTGACAGATGCTCGGATGTTGGCCAGCCAGAACATAGTGATTATACTGTGTGGAAATAAGAAGGATCTGGATGCTGACCGTGAAGTCACCTTCCTGGAGGCCTCGCGTTTCGCTCAAGAGAATGGTGTGTATGCCAGACTAGCAGATACCTGCTGGTTACTATTGATCGGCTTGCATATTGTGACTGTGCCAATAGAGGTCACCCCACTACAGTATAGGATTACTAACAAACATGAGCCCATTAGTGAACGTGTGGACTCACAACTGGCTGCATCGAGATTACAAGGGCAACCCTGATTGGTTATTGGTGCATTGCCAGTGTTTATGGATCTGTGTAATTGTTAACTAAAAAAACTAACTAATTAAAATGGTTTGCATTAACTGAAATAAAGCTGGGGGTAAAAATCAATATTAGATTAAAAACTTCAAAACCGAACAAAATGTGGTAATGTTTCTTTGGCAACTAACTGAAATAAAATGTTCAAGTAGAATTACTAGAAGATAAAACTGAATCGAAATACAAATATTTAAATAAAACAAAAACCAATAAAAATGGCAAAAGCACATAACAAAACGACAACTGAAAATATAAAATTTCAAGCTAATTCTAAATATTTTTAAATACTTTAATAGCATATAAATACTAAATAAACAGTTATTGAATAAAAATAAGCATAGCAAAATATTCACAATATCAAAATCTTTTTGTGAATGCATTCATTTCTGCAAATTATTTATTTTAAAAAACAGATGTAATTTTTTTTTTCATGTTTACTTTCAGAGCTCATGTTTTTGGAGACCAGTGCACTAACAGGAGAGAATGTGGAGGAAGCTTTTGTGCAGTGTGCTCGAAAAATCCTTAACAAAATAGAGTCAGGTACAAAAAGACCAGTGCCTTGTGCTCTTACTTATAAGCATATAAAGACATGTGAATCAAGCTGCTGAGCTTGTCATTTGTTTGTGTAGGAGAGCTGGACCCGGAGCGGATGGGTTCCGGGATCCAGTACGGAGATGCAGCGTTGCGGCAGCTGCGTTCTCCCAGGCGGGCTCAGGCGGAGAGCGTGCAGGAGTGTGGATGTTAACAAAGATCCCAGACAACTGACCAACCAGGTGAAGGTCTAGAGGCTTGACTTATCTCTGCTTGCTTTTCATTTTTGAGGATTTAATATTAGAAGGTTGTCTAAGCTCTGTCCTGAGGGGTTTCAGCAGTTCCTTAGCATTTTCATGTGCAATACTCATTAGGGGTGTGATATTGTCTACGAGAATATCTTGATTTTTGTTTTAACGATGTGTGATCTGACATAGAGTATGTCCCTCACTTTACAAATACGCATATAGAGAGTGCACTCATACACTATGTGATGTAGTCTAGAGAGTTAGTGTAATGCGTTTGTGCATTTAAAGTCCACAATTTCACTGTGTGATTAAGTCTTCAAGATAAGGAGGCAAAATACCTCCGTATTGTATGTAATGAGAGGGCTGTCATCACTTCACGACCGCTAAAAAAATATGTACTATATAGTATGAATGTGTGTAGTATGAATGCAATCCGGATGCATTGTGACCTTCCAGCATCAGTTGCGTCACTTCACTGCCATTCACAAATTCTCTCCCATGACCTCATGGGATAGTAAAGTGTCCAGTATGCACACTTCAGAATCTTGCCCTATATTAATTGTATAGTAAAGAAGTGTGTGATTTTGGATGCAGCTAATGACTCACTCATTAAGTGACCTGCTGCCACCTACAGGTGGTTTTAATTTCACAGTATCTTTTAATTTTTGTTTAATAGTTTCAAATATCAGTATTCAGCGTTTTAAGTTGAAAACTTCAAAACCTTATTTATGCATTTGTAACTGCAGGTTAAATGCATTAATGTCCCCTCTGAGCTGCAGCAGTCTGTGTAAATGCATCTTAAAGGGATAGTTCACCCATGAATGGATGTGCTTTGATGGACTTCATAAGACATACAGCCATTCACTCCCATTTTTAAGCTTGGAAGAGCCAGGACATATAACTCCTAATGTATTTGTCTGAACGAATAAAGTCATAAACACCAAGGGTGGCTTCGGGATGACTTATTCATGGGCTAATTTTCATTTTGGGTGAACTATACCTTTAATGTCACTTCAGATGCAACTTCTGTTTCCTCTGCATTGCAAAGATCAATTTTATTGATGCTGATTCCATCTTCTAATTGAATTTGATTAAATGTAAATGTTTGATTAAATTTATTTTAACCTATTTAATGGTAAAAATGCCCATAAAAGGTACAAATCAATTTTAAAATAAAAGATAATTTCTAAGATAAAAAAAAAATAAAAATCACTTTTGGAGTCAGCTGTCCACGGCAGTCCGAAACCTGACAACGTACCAACACGCACACAAAAAAACAACACAGCAATATATTGTCTAATTATCGCTATCGATAAAATCCCACAAAAATCATTTTTTGTCAATATCGCACACTCCTAATACTTATTATTACTAATTTTCTTCATGTTGCAATATCAAAATCTTGGTCAAAAGAAGGTGGTGCTTTTCTTCTTCTTTACTGGCTCCCGTACCGCTCATGATGGCATCATCTTCTAAAAATAGCAGCACTGCATTCAGATTTAATCAGATACAGTTGTTCACTGTGCTCACAACATCATTTCCTGCATATTAGATTTATGTCTTGCTCAGTCTGCTAAGGGTTCTTTTCTGTTCAGTTTCCTTCTATAACTGAATCATATTTTAAACGTTTTTTAAAGTCTTAAGTTTGAAATTTAGTGTTAACCGTGTAAGAAACTAAGATAAAATAAAGAATAAAAACAATAGGTCTGAAAATACAAACATATAACATTGTATAAATTGTTTTTAAAACCATTTTTGTATAAATTGTTGCATTGAATTGAATCTGACATTACACAAATTAATTTACACAAATTTACTGGTTGGGTTTCTTTAATGAGGCCTAATATTTCCATTAGGAAAATTATTTTTCATCTATTTTTGTTCACTGCTAGCGTTTATATTGTCTCATTACCCTTTTCGCCTGAAAAGGGTGTTTTTGTTTTCCTTTTAATGGTATAAAATCCTGGGAACACTTTACAGTAAGGTTCTGGATGTTAACATTAGTAAATGCTAACATGAACTTACAATGACCAGTACTTTTACAGCATTTATTAATATTTCTACTTCATTCAAAAATGGTTTTCAACACCGATAATAATAAGAAATATTTCTTGAGCTGCAAATTAGCATATTGGAATGATTTCTGGACACTAACATATGTTTTCAAATTAAATACAATTGCAGAATTTCATGTTTTTACTGTATTTTTGATTAATTAAATGTACCCCTTAAAAAATAAAATAAACTTACCAACCCTAAACATTTTAACATGGTGTATATCAATTTAATTTTTATACTTCAGTTTGTATAAAGCAAAATTAATGTATTATAAACAATGTCACCAAAGAAAAAATCATATATTTATAAATGAACATTAACCTGAATTATTTGTAACTTTATGATTCCTAATGCGTGAACTAATACTAATGAACTGAATTGTATTTTAAAGTGATTTCAGTATACTTCGTGACGCAGGAGGAGCTCTCTTCAAGAGGAGGTGCTATTTTTGTCAGTGACACCAACCAAATGCCGCTCGAGTTTGCTTCTGCATGCCTTGCGTACAAGTAATAATTCCTCAGCGCCAGCCTACACACACACACGGTCAAATGTTTTACCTTCTTCCACCGCCTCTTAAGAGCAGACCTCCTTCTCCCACTTGGTCAAATGCTAAGCGAGAAACAGTGTCAGAGGAATGGATATATTTAACTCCAGATACACGGCCCTCTCAAGCACTTTCCAAGGTTTCCGAGGTGCCTTATTTGGAATGCGAGCTAGAAATAGAGATTCATGGAATCTTCAAGGAGATTCATATAGAGATCTGAAGAAGATCAAGGCTGATTATGAAGCTACACCTTCAATTTGTAGACATGAAGAAAGCAGAAAAGACCATCTATATGATTTTTTGCACTTTTTCTGTCCTTTGGCCAAGGTTGTGTGAACACGAGGAGGACGACGGTAGTCGGGGCGTGTGATGTACGGCTCATCGTGGTGGAGCGTCTGTTTCCCTCACCTTACTTTTACTTCTGTTCTGACATGCCGAGGACCCCCTTAAACTCCTGAAGGATCCGGAAAATGTTTACTTTCCCCCTCGGGCCCGCAGGCAAAGACATCTGTGGTACCCAAAACCCTGAGGGTAGTTAAAAGATCTGGCTCTTGCCCCAGAGAATACTGCACTGAGCCCCGTCTTTTCCTTTTCCGTATGTAGATGTTGTGTAGAGAAGAGTTTATATTATCACCGTGGAGCATGTTTCATGGTTGCAGTACTACTACATATTCATAAATGAATATATACAGCATATATATATATATAGCTGCATCACTGCTCTATGGCACGCACCTGTAATTATTATCAACGATGTGCATTCTCGCTTTTAATTAGCGTTATTTTTTTCCATTATTGTTAGGATGGTTTAGGATAGTATACCAGAAAGTGGTTGACATTTGTCAAAAAGTTTTGTTCTTGTATTGTAATTTACATTTAAAATGTCAGCCAGCGCCCACTTGCCTTTATATCACACTGTAATTAATTGTCAGTATGGACAGCTTCAATATCAGTGTTACAGCCTCTATATTTATAAAGCGTCCCCATGCTGCATTCCCATTTTTAGGTGTTTGTTGAAATGATACTGTCGTATTTAAAGTGATTCTTTTTTTCGAGAATTTCTTTTTTTTATTATTTTACTTTCTAAATCTACATTTTAAATGGACATATCTTAAATAAGCTTGCATCGAAAATGAATGCTGAAATGTGAAAGCACTTCACTTTGCTTGTCATTGTCTTTATATCAATCATTTTATGTTTGTAAAAATGGCAATTTGTTAAAATGAGGCAGATTGCCAAGTCATGTTTATCAATGCATTCATTGGTAGTTCCTCGTTTTTTCATAAATTCTGCTTCACATGAACCTCAAACGTGTCAGGAAATTCTGTAGTACTGATCAAAAGTCTGATTTAGGTGCTGAATGTAAAATCTGTTTGTAAAATTAATGTAGTTTCCAATCCTATTTTGCTTAACAGTCAAGTTTTCTTAAAATAAATAAATAAATAATAATTAAAGGGTTTAATTAAAGTGAATAAGGAAGATAATGCCAGATATTGTCATTGCTCCTTGGCTCTGACACATGGATAAGGTCCAGGAACAGCATGCTCCAATGAGTTGGTGATATCATAAATTTGTGCATAGTAGTGAGAACAGTTTCGTATATTAATGGCAGGCCTGTGTACAAAGTATCCTAAACTACAAACATAAATGCTTTCACATCCATTATATGCTTATGTAAAGTTTTATACTTTATTTTGTACTTTTACATACCAATAACTCTCTCTAAACAGCAACCTGTTCAAAATTAAGACTGAAAACAAAAAAATCTCATCACTATTAGTGACCTATTCATGTGGTGAAATAGCACTGTAAATGTTACACATTTAAACACATCTCAGTTTTACAAGCTGAAATCTAAACACATAAACCTAATGCCGTCCAATCAGACAGTGGAATGCATATTCATCATCATAATGTACTTCATTAACTTTATGGCTTCAATACTTTTCCACTAAAACAACACTATTCACATAATACATGCTAGAATTGACTATAAAACATGATATGGGGGGAATACCTGTACATTTGTTCATACAATACATGCATTCTTCCATTAAAGATGATGAACTAAATATTATAACCACTGAATTTAGAATCAGTTAAGTTATCCTTATATAAAGTGTACAAATATCCCACTCTCATTATTCCTCAAAAAATAAATACAACATGAAATACCTGAGTGCTACTAAAAACCAAATAACATCACACTGAATGAAAGTTATTCTTGATGAAGAACAGCTGGAATGGCTTTAATCTCATTCAAAAATGATTTGTCATTTTGCTGTGTTTCATGCTTGAGATACCAGTGACTTTTTACACTTTATTTACAACATAATACATATGGAACGCACCGAGTGAATGTACAAGTAAAATCTAATTTGGCTCATATCAAAGAAAACGAATATTAATATAATGGAACGACTATTTAAATAAGTGATTTCTGAAAAATACAAAACAGATTTCTTTACATTACATTAACCCTAAATGTTAATTAATATAAACAATGGAGAAAATACACAACATTACAACACATCACATTTTATGTCTCTTAACTGTCTGACAATTACTGAACACTTTTAAGTAATTGTTTTGCTGAGAGTGTAAAGAGACACTGGTAAATGTCATGGCCTGTAAATCTACGCAACCTACAAAATCAACAAGGCATGTGATTGTTTGACAGTTTGCCCTGCAGCATCAATGGATTGTGTTTTCATATTTGATACATATGTACCAGTAAATGCAACATATCCATGGTGTAAATAAACCCCTAAAAAACCTTGAGTTTAATTTATTGTAACCCATCTGGAAGAAGGCAAGTGAACTGGACAGATGCTCCAGTCATTATTACGTGGAGTGTTTTGGGTTGTTTCGCCTGAGAGGTTTATACAGTCACAGACATTTTTAAAGGATCTCTGAAAGCAATACTACCGAGACCGAGCAGAAAAGCAGCGCATGTACTCTGTAATCCAGGGGTTGAAATCAGGGACAATCTTTTTTGCGTTCTTTTCTAAGTCAGCAGATCTGGCTCTTTGTTGGTCAGATTTCTTCATCTGTTTTTCCACCTCCCGTCTGGTTTTTGCTCGCAACGCTGACTCATGGATCTAGACAGAAGAAAGGCTGCATGAAGTAGGCATGAAAAAACGATAAACAGATGAGTACGATAAACAGATTGAAGGGTTAGTTTCACCATGAAAATTCTATCATTTACTCACAAAACAACATTAGACCACATTGACTTTGATGGACAAAGGTCATTTGAAACATTTAAAGTAGTAGTAATATAATGACAGAATTTTCATCCCTTTAAATTTGGCATGAAATGGAGGTTGAGTCTTTTCTTTTCTATTGTGATGTATATCTGAGTGAAGCTGCTTCTCAAACAAGAAAAAAAGTATTTTGATTTTGTGCATCGTGAAATTGATTGATGGTGGTGACCTTAAAGTTGCAACAATCCAAGAGAGGACTTCAATTTATAAGGAATATTTGTTTTATCCTAGTATTTTTTTCAGAAGTTTGCTAACTGGTCAAGAGCCTCTTATGATATGAAAGGATACTCACCTCTGCGGTTGATGTTGCAGGTCCAACATTATGGGTTTTCTTAGAAGCCATATCTGTCCGCCTCTCTCCTGAGCCATACAGGGCAAAAGGGTGACGGTTCTCTTTGTCAGGGTCTTTGGTGACATGAGGCTTGACCTTTGATCTTGTATGCTTGTGTGAAGAGCGGCGTTTGCTCTTTGGTGTATTCAGGATATTCGTGTCAGTTTCTGGGTTGAGAGCAGGAACGTGTTCTCTGGCATTCTCTTCCTCCCCTTCTTGATGATGCTGATCACCAACTATGGTAACTAGCTCTGATGAGAAAACAGAAAAAGTGTTTGGAGTCATTTTAATCAAGTAACACATATTAGTGTGTCTTTGGCATTAAGGTTTTCATGGTTTAAACGTTACTTTGAAAATGAAATGATGATTGTGCTTCTGTAAATATTTCACTACGGTAAAGTTATTTACTGTAAATAAGGTTTTAGCATCAGCATCTTTAGAATGTATTAATATTAACATTATAAACAAGTCAGTAAAGTTTATCTCTGTATGTCATAATTTACAAAGAATTTAAGACACATATGTAGCTGTATTATAGCTGTAGATCAATAAAAACATTGATAATAATCATATAATTTATTACTACTATAAATATGGATGTTTAATGAAAAATAGAAAACCTATTTTTTTTATTCACAGTCAGTGTCTATAAATATTAAGGAAAAATCTTTATATATATATATATATATATATTTTAAATTTGAGTAATTTTGCTTTT
This sequence comes from Pimephales promelas, assembly GCF_988280905.1. Taxonomy (NCBI): domain Eukaryota; kingdom Metazoa; phylum Chordata; class Actinopteri; order Cypriniformes; family Leuciscidae; genus Pimephales; species Pimephales promelas. The sequence goes on along the minus strand of NC_142779.1, from coordinate 13,116,962 downwards.
GTCACTTTTTTGTTTTGTTTTAATATTTTTATTTATTAAATAGGTGATTTTCATTCAAGTTTAAGTTTGAATCTAATATTTAGATTTTGTTTTAATTAACGAAGATATATTTATATATGTATAAGTATATTATAAGTATATTTAGTTTTAGATCACAACAACAACACTCGAACACACAAAATATTTTAGTAAATATTATATAAAGAAAAACAACATAAGATGAGATGACAACCTGTAACGTTAGCTCGATCAGGAGGACTTACTGGTGTCTGCAGTGTTCTGAGCTTCTGCGTGTGGTTCTGGTGTCACACATGCAGATCTTTCTGGTTTCTCATCATGGATCCTCAGAGGTTCGACTTTATTCCGACTTAGAGGAGTAGATTTAGGAGTAGAGCCACTGGAGCCTGTCTCGCTTCCCCATTCTCCCCAAAACCAAGGGTTGTGCGCTTGCTCCAACAGACGCCTTGACAGTCTGTAGTTCAGCAAATCCTCATAACATTTCGCGTAGGTGTCCCATCTCGGATCTTTAAATTTCTTCATGTATTCAGACCTAATTCTCTTCGTCACCATATTTCACTATCGTTCGACTAGAGAGAAACATAAAGGTGACATTACAGCGCAGTCTGTTGAAAGGCAGTCATTCTATTCCAAATCAGCCCTCTCCTCGCGCCAGACTTTTAAACCAAATTACTATGGCAACAGAGTTGTAATACGCAAGCGAAAGCCAATCGCTGAGTTTCTCTCTTTGACACGCCCCCTTCGTATACACACCTACTTAAACTATGGCGTCATCTCGGAGCTCTCTGAACCTCTTTACGCATTTGCATAAAGGGTTCATAAGGTGACGATAAACATGAATGCTGACTTCAGTAATACAGTTCGGTAAACTAAAACACTCGAATAAAAGGGTAGACATTAGTACATTTTATACGTAGCATATATAATGTGCTGCCATCGACAGTGCGACTGTACAGAGAAACGAAACACTTTCTTTAAATACTGTAAGTAGTTAACGTTAAATATCAGCGTTTGGCACAATGCATATCTAAATGCAATCAAACGTTGTGTGGTATTGTATTAAAATAGAGGTTAAAGCTGCATTAGAACGTCGACTAATTTTTAAGCGAGTGTCATGTGACCGCAATGAGCGGAAGCAAGTTGAATGAAGATTTGTGTCATAAAAGCCTGTCAACAGTAACAAGCCGTGTTTTGATATTATATTTACTTACCGTTTTGATTAGGACAGGATCGAGAAGCTAAACAGATGGCGCTTGTAGTCTGCAGACGTCAACCTTGCTTTGTAAAAGGTAAAAACACGGTTATAGCTCCGCCTTGTGGTGAAGGCGCTGGAAATCACTCGAAGGGACCAACAGGTGTTGTTCTCTACGGTTAAAACTTGACGTCCCAGAGAAGGTGTGTGTGGTCTTAAAAGTATTGATTTGTATACGTGTTGTTGTTTATAACCTTTGAACAGCATTTTAAACGACAACAAAACACGTTACACTGCGATAAGTATACTGACGTGAACATTTGTGCCACATACTGTCATTATTTATCAAATATTGAAGACTCTGCCATAATCCTGTTTTCTCCGGTTTTCCTCCGCTTTAATCTACACAACCGGAAATGGACGAGCATCCTTACGTCAAATGCGGAACTTATGCGTGCATATAGCCCATTCACACACAACATGGACGATGGTGCCTGTCTGGAATAACCAATAACCAGACCAGACCTCAAAAACCTCCAATAAAAAGAATCACCTTTTGACCTCAAGGATTTTGAATCAGGCACATTTTAGTTTTAGGATTTGTGACTCATTCATGGCAAATTGAAATCTGAAATGTGATTGAAAACGTGGTGAGGATCTCACCCTGGTTCTTCAGGAGGGAAATGTAGCTCATTGCATTCAGGTCAGAAGGAGGTCAACTTTCTCTATTTTCAGGAATGTTTGAAGGGTTCAATTTACTTTTGTGTGACCATATGATGACTTTTTCTATTTTTGTAAACTTAAATACTTTGTACACAAAGAAAACTGCACTATGAATCTTACTTCATCAGCTATGCTTCCTGAAAATAATTAGATCAAACTTTTTTGCTTTTCAGCAACACTCTAGATCACTAACCCCCAGTTTTCCCAGACTGAGATGTATGTTTGAGCTGTTTCAACCGACATATCTTACAATATGTCAGTGTCATTGTTTTTGTTCTCAAGATGCACACCAGTAATGTTTTTTTAAAGGTACGTTTATAAAAGTTACCTAATTTAACCAAAAGCCTAATCCTTGCTTAATCTAAGCCCTGTCTGTAAAACCGGGCTTAAATTACCAGTTTCAAGTCAAACAATTCATTAACACAGACATGTCACATAAACCAAATAATGGACTTTAATAAATTAATGACTATTTATGTACAGATTACAGTCTTGTGATAGACAACACGGTATAACAGTTTTCTGGATCTTGATTGTGTCTCTTTGGACAATGCCGGGACCTGCCTCATCGTGTTCCTGCTTGGTAATCCAGGGTATGTAACACATGGGTACAAAATATATCTGTACCAAAGCTGTCCCATAATAATGAATGTCCAGTATTCTCTATTATTGCTTGATCCACAGCAAACAGATGCAGATGATGGATTTAGAAGCACTTGCGGTGGACAATGCTGGGGCCTGCCTCATCGTATTCCTGCTTGGTGATCCACATCTGCTGGAAGGTGGACAGGGAAGCCAGGATGGAGCCACCGATCCATACGGAGTATTTACGCTCAGGTGGGGCAATGATCTGTAAGATTGAGGAGACACATGGGCATGTCAGTGATGCATATTGCTCAATCGATAGGGAACAGGAGCATGTTAAAAGATAACCACAGATGCATTACAGTACCTTGATCTTCATTGTGCTGGGGGCCAGTGCGGTGATCTCCTTCTGCATACGGTCAGCAATACCTGGGTACATGGTAGTACCACCTGACAAGACATTGTTGGCATACAGGTCCTTCCTGATGTCAATGTCGCACTTCATGATGCTGTTGTAGGCGGTCTCATGGATTCCAGCAGACTCCATACCTGTCCAGAAACACCTTATTAATCAAACTAAAAGTTGTATGGAAAAATGCAACATTTTTTACAGTGTTTGTTTTTACGCACCAATGAAAGAAGGCTGGAAGAGGGTCTCTGGGCAACGGAAACGCTCATTACCAATGGTGATGACCTGGCCGTCGGGCAACTCATAGCTTTTCTCCAGGGAAGAGGAAGAGGCAGCAGTGGCCATCTCATTCTCAAAGTCCAGAGCCACATAGCACAGCTTCTCCTTGATGTCACGGACAATCTCACGCTCAGCTGTAAACAGAGTGTACAAGTAAGTCAGTTGTTTTTTTCCAACATAATATAACAAAACAAACCAAAAATTGTACAGGCGTTTTTGTGAAAACTGATACTTTTTTTCAGGTTCCTTTGGAAATTTAAAATTAGAAAGAAAACCATTTATTTCAAATAGAAATTTACTGTAATTTTTGATTAATTTAATGCGTTCTTGCTTAATAAAAGTATTAATTTCTTTAAAAAAAAAAAAAAAAACGTTACTGTATATCCAACAATGAGTAATATGATCAATTAAAAACAAATCTTTGGCCAATAACCATTATGGTACTAAAATATTGTGCATCCTTCAACAAATATGAGTTGAAAGACAAATTTGAAAAGAAATTTGAGGAGTTGTTGCGACAAATCTTATGTAAACAACACAGAAATTATTGTGAAATTGAAAAATTGCATTTTCCTACCAGTTGTGACGAAAGAATATCCACGCTCGGTCAGGATCTTCATGAGGTAGTCGGTCAGATCGCGACCAGCCAAATCCAGACGCATGATGGCGTGGGGCAGAGCATAACCCTCATAGACGGGGACATTGTGGGACACACCATCACCAGAGTCCAGCACAATACCTTAAATATAGAAAAACAGGTCAGAAAAGACTTGTATGTAACACTGCATGTTAGATCCCTCAAAATATATGATTAGTGGGAGTGTTAGGTGTTAACATAATCGCCTCACCAGTGGTACGGCCAGAAGCGTACAGGGACAGCACAGCCTGAATGGCCACATACATGGCTGGGACGTTGAAGGTCTCGAACATGATCTGGGTCATCTTCTCACGGTTAGCCTTGGGGTTAAGAGGAGCTTCAGTCAGAAGAGTTGGGTGCTCCTCAGGGGCCACGCGGAGCTCGTTGTAGAAGGTATGGTGCCAGATCTTCTCCATATCATCCCAGTTGGTAATGATACCGTGCTCAATGGGGTATTTCAAAGTGAGGATACCCCTCTTGCTCTGAGCTTCATCTCCTACGTATGAGTCCTTCTGACCCATACCCACCATGACACCCTGGAAGAAGAAAAAGGAAATTTTTAATGTCGCAAATGTTATTATAGCTAAAGCTTGTTAATTATTTTAAAATGGCGAAATGCAACATACCTGGTGACGGGGGCGCCCAACAATGGAGGGGAAGACAGCTCTGGGGGCGTCATCACCAGCAAATCCAGCCTTGACCAGGCCTGAACCGTTGTCGCACACCAGGGCGGTGGTCTCTTCGTCGTCACACATCTTGATGGATTCTAATGAGGGACATAACAACACACTCAAATGGCAAATTGTAACTACCGGTATATGTTGTGGTGAATAATTCCTATGAATTCTGATTTGTACGTTTTTGTATGCTCTGCTTACCCCCCGCTGATGGTTAAATTTAGGCATAGACGTTCATGCTTACTCTTTTCCAAAAAAAAAAATAATTTTTAAATACGAAACCACCTTGTAAAATATTTGCGTGATCTCAGATTGAACATTAAGAAATATTGGATTGGGTGCAGCCTTGTGCAAAAAGTTCAATCGAATTATTAAGTGATTCTACAGAAATGCATGCATAAGTTATATACACATAGAAAAATGTTTTTGTCATTATATTAGAACACTTTGTTTCCATCCATTTTTTGGCATAATATTTTAGTTTCATGACTCATTTCATGAATATAGTCAGTTTCATGACTCATCTTATAAGTCTTTGTTTTAAACTTAATTTTATTAATCAGTAATGAATTTCCAAGTGGTTAAAAAGTGATGATCCAGTAATGACTTCAATTATGACTGCAGGTTTTACCTTTGATTTTACTTCAAATTTAAGGCAGCAATTAAAATGAAATTAAGTTTATTTGACTTTTTTGTGGTACAACATGTGCTGTAGAAATGGAAACAATGAATAAATCAACTAACAATAAAGTAATATTATTAGTTAAGACATTTTGTCATAAATATAACTCTTAATTTTTTAATTTTCTTTAAATACATATTCATTATCTACTATATGATTCTTAAATACTGTCTGGTCAAGTATACAAATGTAGGCTATATGAATGACAAATCAAAATATACAATTCATTATAAATACATTCAATTATTCATTTATGAAAACGTAATTATGCAATTTTCTTTATCCTCGATCAGTTTATAACTTATTGCAAACCCTTTAGCTATATCTCGTAGACTTGCCTCAAAAGTTTTCCTGTTAGTCCGCGTGACAATATAGTAAGTAGCACATGGGTTTAAACCTTCTCTCTTACCTTTCTCTGATGAGGCTCAGTGCAGAACACAACCGCTGATGGATCCAGTCACGGACTGACTCACCCATGAAAACCTTTTATACTCTAGGTGTTTGTCCCCATGCGCACTATTGAGGATGTGTGTATGTTCAGTTGGAGTTTTCCCCCATCCTTCAACCATATTAGGCTTTTGCAGGGCAAGCGAGGGGTGACTTCCTAGTGAAGCGGCGTGTCTCCGGCTATCCCTAAGTCCGTAGTGAGCATGACTGTCCTTCTATGGTTTGATAGTCATCCTTCCAGACGACAGCATGAGCTGTATATGGTGTGGGGGGCGGTGTTGATGTTGCTACCATTTCCCACATGCTTCTTATATTTCTGTCAATCGTAAGATACGTTTAGAGATTTGTGCACCGCCAATATTTGATCTCATTATTCTCATATACTTTGCTGACGTGAATATTTGTAACTAAACAGTTGACAGTAGTCATTGACTTCCATGTTATTATGTTTTTTTCCTAAATGGACGTCAGTGACAACTGTCAACAGTTTAATCACCAACATTCTTTAAAATATCGTCTTTTGTGTTCAACGCAAGACAGAAACTTATACAGGTTTGGAACAACTTGAGGGTAAGTGATAAACAAATGTAGGGTTTTATTTATTTTTAGCACATTTAATCTGCTTATAGCCTTTAATGTGCTATTTTGCTTTTTATGTAAACCTTGTTATAAGAAATATATATGAAGAGTTCAGATGCAAAAGCCTCTAAGTGCCATTTGAAATTTTCTTCTAAAATTATCATTTTTATCAAGCTTGTATATTTAGGTTCAGTAATTTCACTTAAATGGCAATGAACATTACCTATTAATTGTCATTTAAGTGAAATTACTGAACTTAAATATACAAGCTTGATAAATGAACATTTCAAATGGCATTTAGAGGCTTTTGCATCTGAACTCTTCATATATATATATATTTGGTGGAAAACAAGACAAAACAATAAAGAAAAATCATGATTCCTGGTGATTTCTTTTTCCAGTGCAGGGAGGTGTGTGGCTGCTCTGCATGCTTTACTACTCAAGAGGCCCGTCTCTGCAAGCAGATACCCTGCCATAGTTGGCCTTTAGAGCTTATGTTAAGCGAGTCAATGAAGAGAGCAGCCACAGTCACTGAGGGTAAGTAGCTTACAACACAGTCTGAGCTACAACCTCCCTGCTTGAACTTAATCAGACTTTGTGGTTTAGTTTCTGAGGATAAGAGAGGGGCACAATGAGGGGAATTAATGAAACCACTTTATCGTAAGGGAGTGACCATAACCATTTTGGACACTGAACAGTCTCTTGCATCATCAATCATTTTCTAGAGTTGACCCCCCCCCCCCCTCCCTTTACTTAACCCACTTTTGCTGACACTCTTGATTTCAAGAATAGCTTGTTATTTATTTTCAAGGCTCAACAGCACCCTCTTATGGCAACTCAAGTTGTTTAAATGTTCTCCATGACATGGCATGTGGACAGAGCAGTGTTGCAAATAATGTTTCACTGTTTCAATGTAATTTATTAAGAGTGCAGATAAAACAATAAAAAACAAAATAGAAAAAACAGTCGAACATACACATTTCACTGACTGAAACCTAATAAGTTACCACACAAAATATTAAAGTCTTTTAAAATTCTGAATAATCACGTCCTAATGATACATATATAAATATATTGTCTGTAAGTAAAAATCTCTCTCATATAGTGTCTGTTTTCAAGTACAACCGAGACAATAATATATATCCTTTTTTCTTTTACAATGGTTTTAACAGGTGCTCCTTCTAAAACAGTATCTTCATTACTTACAAAAATTTAAAGTTGGATTTCATCCCAGTAAAAGCTTTGAGGTTTTTGATTTAGGCACGATACATTGACATCTGTGTCATTAACAAAGGCGATAAGAATAGACAGAAGCACCATTGTTTCTGTAATTCCCTTACCCCGAAAAAAAAAAAAACCCTTCATAATCTATTACATGTAAAACATAAGCAGAATTAATTAGTGTAAATTGTTCATAAATCATTCTTGTGTAAATTTTCCCATTGAATCAAATGTAAGAATTCACTTTTTATGTTTTTTTTTATGGTTTTATATATCCTTTACACAGAAATGAGTTCTGCTCATGTATCATGAATAAGGCCTATGTACACATCAATAAGCTGATTATCCCCTGATTCTTAATAAATGACTGACATGATTTATTACAAGTAATAGTTGCATCAAGTAACTTGGTCTCATATTTCAAATCTACCTCATATAACTTTCAAGCTTTTCCATTCAAATGTATTATTGTTTTTCTTGGGCGATGAAAGCATAAAACAATTTTAAAAGCATTGTATTTTGCAACTCTGACGAGTATTAAATCATATCCACAGCATGTTCGCTGTGACTGTCTGCCATTGTAATTAACAATGATCAGTATACAACTGGTTTCCAGTTACTTGGCAGTCTATGACACTGCAAAAGCTAAATAGCTACATTTCAGTCTTAGTCATTTCAGAGTGCTCAAAAACACAATAGAACTTATAAAGAGCATTTAAAGATGTTTGAATGTGTGCCCTCTTTTTGTTGTCTTTAAATTACTGTTCCTCTTATTTGTAGAGAGCATTTTTTTGCTCGGACTGCAGGAAGGCCTGTTTCTCCATCAGTTTGTGGAAGAGGCCCTGGTCATTGGCAAGGAGTTGGGCATGGCTGCCGATCTCCATCACGCGGTGCTGGTCCAGCACAGCCACGGCATCTGCGCTCTGGATGGTGGAGAGGCGGTGAGCAATGATCAACACTGTGCGACCGTCCAGCAGCCTCTCTAATGCTTCCTGTACCAGAAACTCATTCTCTGCATCCAGAGCACTGAAACAGAGAACAGGGCAAGTCTTATTTATATAGAAGAGATACAGTATATTCTCATCATGACACAAGCCATCAATGCTTAAGGTTCTACAAAATCATGGCAACAAGATCAATATTTAAAGATTGTACATTACAGTATTGGCAAACATAATTTAACAAGTTAAAGTGATGATTAAGTCAAGACTTTGACTTGTCCTTCAATGGTCCTGAAAGGATGATGTTTTTTTTGTTTGTTCGTTATTATTTTTTTAAGAAGTTCTATTATTTTATTTTAAAAATGGAAAGATATGATTGTAAAAGGATTGACACATAACTTGAGGATACATCTTTTAAAATAATACCTTGTTAACTAAAATATAACTATATTTATTTTAACTATATATATATATATATAGACAAAGCATAAAGACCTATCTTGGCGGGGACAAGCCAAAAAGAGATTATGACTCATTTAGGAATTTAGAAGATCATAAAAAATCTCCAGATGTTAAAAATATTATATTTTTTTTTATTACAATTTTTAATTGTTATTAAACTTCTCATTTATCCATCAATTTATTTTTAAGTACTGTACATGTTAATTATAAGTTGAAGTAATCAAACAGCATCTCACCTCGTGGCTTCATCCAATAAAAGTATTTTGGGATTCTGTGAAAAGCAACAAATAAGCATCAGATCAAGGTAAAAAAAAAAAAAAGATTTAAAATTCAGTCTAATACTAAAGAGGACAGATTACCTTCAGCAGGGCACGTGCTATGGCGACTCTCTGCTTTTGTCCTCCTGTTCATTCAACAAATCAGTGTAGTTATGCATTAATTGTCAAGTGAATTACACACAGGCAGATTTGTCCCATCACAAACATGAGTTTCACTGGAGGTTTTTCCTACCTGACAGCAGTACCCCCTTCTCTCCTACTACTGTATCATATCCCTTAGGGAATTCCTGGATGAAGTCATGAGCATTGGCTATTTGCGCTGCCCTGTAGATGTCCTCTACTGTGACCTGACTTGGGTCTGTCGCCCCATAAGCGATGTTCTCAGCAATGGAACAGGAAAAAAGAACCGGCTCCTACAAAAAGCATATTCACATGCAGAAATTTGTAAAATGGTGGTAGCATATGGTCTAATTCTTTCTTCTGGTGGCTTTTCTTACCTGGCTTACAGTACCAATGTGATTCCTCAGCCAGTAAGGATTCAAGTCTCGTACATCACGGCCATCAACAGTGACCACACCTGCATTTAAATAAAAACTACACATGTATCTCTGCATTTTTCCTGTTGTCATATCTTGTTATTATTACCTTATTATTCCACTATGTTTTTACTTTCAGTTCTCACCTGAATCAGGATCATACAGCCGGAGTAACAAAGACACCAGTGTGGATTTGCCAGAGCCACTGGATCCCACTACTGCCATTACTGACCCCGCTGGCACAGACAAGCTTAGATCCTGGAAGATGGGCGAATCCTTTCTCGTTGGGTAAGCAAAACACACATTACGAAACTCCAATTCTCCTTTAAACTGCTCTGGTTTCAACACAAGCCCCTCTAAAGAAGAAGAAAATCGACAAAATCATTCATTCTACTTCCATTCACATATGAAAAGATAAAAGTATTGTGCATTTTAGGCTTTATTTAGAAAGGAGATTCTGTTTACCATTGAGGGGAAATTCTGGCTTTCGGTCCATGAGTTCCCATAGACGAGTCCCAGCACCAAGTCCCTTCATCAACTCAGAATAGAAAGAGCTGAAACCTTAAATTAATGCAGAAAAAGTTGTAGAGTGCTTTAAAAACTTCTACACAGAACAAAAATTACAGCTAAACAGGTTTCTACCTATGAATAAGGCCCAGTGTTCCACCGCCACAAGAGCGGTTTTGTTGGGAAATCCCAACAGAACTGTGTTGAAAGAAACCTATTCTTTTCTACACGTTGCACACTGGCCACAAACATTATAACGCTTACCTTGGGACCCAATGACATGTATAAAGTGAATTCTATGTAAACCAGACCATGAGGAATTTGAAAATTAAGTCCAGGATATGGCTGACCTGAACTGAAAAGTTTATCAGAAAATTAATATATGTTGACAGACATAACTACCTTTCCAAAAATTTGGGTCGAAATGATTTTTTTTAAACATTTTTGAAAGAAGTTTCTCAAGCTAAAAAACGTTGCATTATTTTTTTACCAAAAATACAGTAAATATTGTGATTTTTTCCCCCCCCATATATTTAAAAATTATATTTATTCCTGTGATGGCAAAGCTGAATTTTCAGCAGCGGTGTCCAATCTTCGGGGTCACGTGATCCTTCTAAAATCATTCTGCTGCTCAACAAACATTTATTCTTAATATCATTGCTGAAGTTTTCAGTGGAAACCGTGATACTTTGACAAATAAGTTTCTTTTACAAAAAGTAAGGTCAAAAGAACAGCATTTTTTACAAAAAATTTTTAAATCTTGCGTAAAAAAATCTTATAAATGTCTTTACTGTCACTTTTGATTAATCTATCCTTGATGAATAAAAGTTTTATAATAAATTAAAAAAAAATCAGTGTTGCTCTGAGCTAACATCCTAACCTGCGATGCTGATGCCCACCCAGAAGGCATACATTAGGAAAGAAGAGAGCTGCCCAACGGTCATGGCCTCAGTGGCCATCAGCAGACCTCCCTTATACAACACACTTAGGATGATGACATTTCCACTCAGTCCCGTCTGCAACAGAAATGAAAACATCAGAGCAGGACTGGACAAGTGATCTTAAACTGCCTTACTGATTAAATACTACTTTTAAGTAAGAAGAATCTCACCACTCCATAGAATCCAGCGGAAAGCACAGCCTCTTTCTTAGCTAGTTCAAAAATATGGTCAACCTTTTCCGAGTACTTCTGCACCTCCGTCAGCTCTTTTCCAAAAGCTCGGACCGTCCGTATGTTGCTGATCCGCTCTTCTGCCAACTAGGAGATGCAGAGCAGCTACAGAGTAAATGGATCCCTTTCCCACTTGCTGTCATTATGATTACAGTCTAAAGGCTTAGTTTCAAATATGCAATAAAGCCCCATTAAAAGGAAACATGACCTCTTACCTGTGTGGCCTCTGCCAATGCATCCTGTGTGCGTCTTGATATGGATCGTAGGAATCTACCGAAAATTACCGCCAGGCAGGCAATAGGAGGAACAACCATCAGCACAAATGCTGCCAGACTAGGTGACACATACAACTGAGAAAGAGAAAGAGAAAGTTCAAGAGTTGAATTAGTCAGTGATGATAAAAATAGATGCATTTATGAGTACAAACAGTACTGAACCAGATTTGCTGCATTTCTCTGTCTTCTGTTTTGGAAAGGGATGAGGAAGTGATGCATTTTTCATATAAAGCGGAATCATGGCAGCTAGTTTCACATCAGTGCAGTTAAAATATGATATTCGTAAAGAGAAGTAACTGGTAAAATGTCAAACTATCACAAGCGTCTCACCATCATGCCAACCCCGGCCCCCGCCTGGGCGAGGGATCGCAGCCCATCAGACAGGTTGTCAGTGAGGCAGCGTCCAACGATGGCCGTGTCTGCCGAAAGCCTGTTAATGAGCTCACCCGTTCGGGTCTTATCAAAGAATCCCACCTCCTGCTTCAAAATCGAGGAGAAAAGGATTTCGCGCAAGTTTCGTACAATCTGTTGCCCTGTGAAAGCAGAGAAAGCCTTATTAAAGCGCAAGGACAGTAATGGTCAACTCAAAGTGAATCACATGGAATGATTCTATTTAATGGAGTAAAGAATCAAAACAAATACATTCAATCAATAAAGATGTAGACTACCTTTTAAAAGATTAGGGTCGATTAGATGTTTTTTTTTTTTGGAAAGAGCATCTTATGCTCACCAAGGCTATATTTATTTGATCAAAAATACAGCAAAACATAATATTATGAAGTATTATTACAAATTAAAATAACTGTTTTCTTTTTTAATGTGACAGCAAAGCTGATTTTTCAGCATAATTTCTCCAGTCTTCAGTGTCACATGATCCTTAAGAAATCTAATATGCCGCTTTGCTGTTTAAGAAAATTATCAATTATTATTATCAATGTTGAAAACAATTCTGATGCTAAATAGTTTTGTACAAACCATTGTACAACCGTATTTTCAGGACTCTTTGGTGAATAGAAAGTTCAAAAGAACCACATTTATTTGAAATAGATTTTTTTTTTAATTTCTTTGCTAATTAAAATTTAAAATTTCTTTCAAAATAATAAAAAATAGTATTGACCCTAAACTTTTGAATGGTAGCGCGTAATACACAAAATTCTCTATAAAGCATCTTTGTAATTTCACGTGGATGCGCATGGAGACTTCACCTGAGATTTGCATCAGGTAGACACGAGCAGCATTTGCAGCGCCTCCACAGAGGAAGACACCCGTTAGCATTAAACACAGGGAGGTAAGGGAGGCGTTGAAGTCCTCTGTGGGGCTAGAGTAGATGGTGTCTATCACTTGTCCCAGAAAAAATGGTGCAGACATGGTGACAGAGCTTGCGATCACCAGAAAGCTCACGGCAGCTATGAGGAGAGTCAGGAAGTCATTCACTTAGTAAATTATTATAAGGCACAAACAAAATATCCATTTATTAATCAGGTACATTTAGCAGAAGTTATATTAGCACAAGTGGAATTTGTTGATGTTGATGATTTCCTTTGTTTGACAGTCATATACATTCTGTTCTTTTTATATTTTCAAAAAATTAAGATATTTACAAAATTTACACAGTATACAAATTGATTACTGGTCTATTTTATTTACAAAATTGTCCTTTTTATCTGGATATATATAACAAATTCGTTGTAATGTATGTTCTTCAAACATTTATGTATCTCTTATTAGAAAATGAAACGTGCCACAATCTGGTATATTTATCATGGTCAATTTTTGTAAAGGATGTAAAACTTTACATATGGATTAATCTCAGAAAACTATTAAAACCAATCAAGAGCCTTCGGATGTAGCTAAACACAGAACATAAGCATTTGACTTGCCTGTCAGTCTCCATCGCTGAGGATACGCCAGCTGTAGCAACTTATTGACATCTTCTGAGGGTACAGGCAACGTGCTTTCTGAGGTTTTAACCTTACCCACCTGATTTACCACAGTCTTTGAGGTTTGTTTGGAGTCTGCAGATGTGCTATAGAGAGCAACCGTGTGTCTGGAGTGTGTCCACATACTCTTGGGTAAAAATAACCCTCCAGTTTTGAGACAAAACAGCCTGGACATGTTTCTTCCCGTATACACAGGCAACACAAGGACATCAAATGATCCATTCTTGCACACTTGATTTCTCCACGGTGTTCTTGATGTCCGATTAGGCAAATTATATAATGTATCTGACCGAGAGCAGGTAATGTTACACTGTTTCAGTTTACCGATTGTAAATCTTGTCATTCGCAACATTGTCTCATACATTTGGAGAAAAAGACGAACAAAATTAAGTTTATGATTCTCGACTAATCATTATCTGTCGAAACTTACTGTATAAAGTCAGACGGACAAATCATCGAGGAGTGCTGTAAATGTGGAGTGTCTGGACTCACTTTTGGCTGCATGACACTTTTGTCAGTAGAAAGACTGAATTATTGTTGGCCAGGGGTCGACGGTTACTGAGGTTTATCTGTTCCTGACAGTTTTCACATCCAACCCTTGTTTGCGTTATCTTAACACACGCCCAGCACATTCACTGGAAGCGCCCTGTCACAAAAACCTGCTGCACGACATCTGTCGGTCTTTCCTCAACACAACGCCAATGACTGTTCCAGTAACAGAAAAGTGCCATTTGGAGTGTATTTAAATAAAATAAGAATAAAAAGGTGACCCCGGTGATTTCCTTGACTTTCAAGGAAGCGAAGAGCTATTACGTCATTAAACGATCCTCATCATAGATTTAACACGGAGAAGTCGCGTTGGTCTGATCAATTGCACCGCCATGTTGGAAAGGTCAACAAGGAGAACTTCAGGGAAAGAGAGATTACCATGTTAATGTATGCTGCTATTTACTATGGTTTACTAATGAATGAATGAATAAATATATTATGAGTGTTTTTGGATAGTTATATTAATTTATGATAATCTCACTCCGTGGTCAGCTGTATTATTATGATCAGTATTATTATTATTATTATTATTATTATTATTATTTACTAACACTCTGTCTACAACATGCACAATATTGGTCGACGTTTATGATAACCCCAATCTTGTGAAAATCGGTTGGAAGGGTGCCGATATGCTCCCTTGCCCTCTCCAATATGGCGGACCTGTAGATACACCATAGATATATGCGGCAGCTAATACGGTTTCTATATCCATTCTATGGTCTCTGACGAAACCACTCTCAGACATGATTAATCAAAAAGTTTATTTAACCGTAGAGCATCAGACGTGTTGCATCTGTTTAAATTATATCTAATTATTATTTAGCCATCGTTGTGGGTTTCTGACATTCCTCCGTGAATTCACCAGTGCTAAAACAATATAACTATCATGTCTAGCAATGAACCAGTTTCAAGTGTTGAATCTCGTTCTCGATTACTACTGTCTGGTGTTAAAGTTAAGAGGTTAGAGGTCTGAACGGCTCCACAACGCTAGCACGTGTGTGATGAGATTGTAAGTATTTTGAAAGTTAATTGCATTGCATTGTATGTGTATTACGTTAAGGTTTATTCCATAAAATCTTGAACGCTTTCTGAGACTGTTTTGCGATGTGATTCGCTAGGTGGTCCGATATCTGCTATGCTGGTTAACATAGAAAATAGAAAAAAATCTTTTACTTTTGTATGAGATTTTCCATGGAAAATATGAAAAAGTAGATTTCATGTTTATGGAATACTAGTATTCAATTTCTCTCTATTCAGATTCGTATTCATACCATTTGGCCATGTAATAATAATACTAATAATACAAGTAGTTTTCAGTATTATAATTCTTATTATTATTACTATTATTATTATTAAGCTGCTGTTGTTTACAGCATAATAATGCAAATTAGTTTTGTGATCGAGATAGACAAAAATATATTTTTTATTTATCAAACTACAGATTCTTCACCTAAATGATGGCTGTTATTTCAAAACTTTAGTAATGTATCCAAACTATTAATGAAATTAGTTAATATACCGTTGGGTATTCTTCACAGGCCACCAAATGGTGCCATTTATTGGTGAACTGATTGAGTTGTAAATTATAAATATATTGGTAAATAAAAAAAAGCATTGGTCAAATTGATTATCGGTTTATCAAATATCAACACTCTAGCAACATTTAATTGGTGTAAACAAATTATTTACATTGTCACTGACAAAGAATGCAGAAAGAACACATTTAGAATGCAGAATTATTTTGCATGTTTGTAATGATATATAGCCTAAGTCTCAGCACCTAATTAGCTGGGAGAGATCTGTGCGTGTTTTAATTGGTGTAAACTTAAACATAGCCTGATAATTAGGGGTTCAAGCACGAAGTGCTGAAACCCTATTGTTTTTGTACTGATTTTTATTATTAGGGGTTCAAGCACGAAGTGCTGAAACCCTATTGTAATTGTATTGATTTTTATTATTATTATTATTATTATTCTCCCCTAAAACGCATCGTGCAGCCCAAACCGTAAGGGCTAGAGCTCTGAAACTTTGTCAGATGGTAGTACAAAAATCGAGGAGAGGTTATCAAATTATGAGCCCGATTGGCCCATAGGTGGCGCTATAGCGACCAATTGCGCGAAACGGCTCATAACTCCTAGACCGTAAGTCGTACACTCAAGTGTCTTATATCATTGGAAAGCTGGTCACCTGACGAAAAAAACGTATATCTCCGATTTCATTTCGGGTATGGAAATTTTTCCGCCATTTTGAATTTTGTCGAAAAACTACTTTTGCGAACTAGTCCCTGGTTTTTTGCCCGATCGGAACCAAACCAGTGCAGAAATGTTCTCTGGAGTCTGAAGATCAATAATTATCAAAAAAATGTTGAAATTTCTATTTCCGGTCGCTAGGGGAAGCAAAATAAACGTTGTGGGAGGAGCCTATTTTACTAAATTGGCTATAACTCGAGAAGTAAATGAGATATCTTCACCAAACTCGGTACACATGTGTACGAGTTCAATTTGAGGTCACAGTAAAAAAACAGCGACGATTGAACACTAGGTGGCGCTATAATATGAAAAAAACATAAAAAGGGCTATGACCACATGACCGTTAGTCCGATTGACTTGAAAATTGGTATGCAGTGTCTTGGACCAAGGCCCCATGTATATCTATGAGGACATTGGCGTATCCAAAAAAACATGGCCGCCATCAGCCAATGAAGTTTGTGCATCTATGAAACAAGGTTAACGAAGCCCGATCGGAACGAAACTCGTTGGGCATGTTTGACTCATGGCCCTAGAGGTCTGTAAGAATTTTGAAAGAAATCGGCCACTAGTTGGCGCTAACGAGTTTTATGGCTCTGTTATCACGTGGTGTTGCACACACCCCCACAATATGTATATCAATTGATAGATCTCCTCACGCTGAACAACTTTGCCTCAAGAACCATTGCTGTCAATCAAATCGTTCGTTAAATATTCACGAATATGTTAAAAACGTACTTTTGCGAACTAGTCCCTGGTTTTTTGCCCGATCGGAACCAGACCAGTCTAGGACAATTCTTTGGACACTCTAGATCAATAATTATCAAAAAAAGTTGAACTGTGTCATTTGTTTTGCTATAACAGGGTCATTAATAAAAGGGGGCATGACAAAATGCACCCAAAAGCCTATAAATCCTAAAAGAAAAGTCAGAACTTCACAAAAATTGATGAGCACATGTGTCATAACTTATTCAACAAGCATGCAAAGTTTCATGGAGATCGGACTATAGGTGGCGCTATAACTGTTAAAAATGTTAAAAACAATGTATTCCCTATGGTAAATTGCCATTATTGAAACTTAAACCTTAATGTCTTTTGATGCTTTTGTGCTTAAAGGCCTTAAAGGCCTAAACTGCTTGAACCCCGCTAAATGCTGCTTGCAGCTTTAATTATTATTATTATTATTATTATTATTCTCCCCTAAAACGCATCGTGCAGCCCAAACCGTAAGTGCTGGAGCTCTGAAACTTTGTCAGATGGTAGTACAAAAATCGAGGAGAGGTTATCAAATTATGACCCCGATTGGCCCATAGGTGGCGCTATAGCGACCAATTGCGCGAAACTGCTCATAACTCCTAGACCGCAAGTCGTACACTCAAGTGTCTTATATCATTGGAAAGCTGGTCACCTGATGAAAAAAATGTATATCTCCGATTTCATTTCCGTCATGATAGATTTTCCGTCATTTTGAATTTTGTCGAAAAACTACTTTTGCAAACTAGTCCCTGGTTTTTTACCCGATTGGAACCAAACCAGTGCAGAAATGTTCTCTGGAGTCTGAAGATCAATAATTATCAAAAAAATGTTGAAATTTCTCGTTCCGGTCGCTAGGGGAAGCAAAATAAACGTTGTGGGAGGAGCCTATTTTACTAAAATGGCTATAACTCGAGAAGTAAATGAGATATCTTCACCAAACTCAGTACACATCTGTAAGAGTTCAATTTGAGGTCACAGTAAAAAAATAGCGACGATTGAACACTAGGTGGCGCTATAACATGAAAAAAACATAAAAAGGGCTATGACCACATGACCGTTAGTCCGATTGACTTGAAAATTGGTATGTAGTGTCTTGGACCAAGGCCCCATGTATATCTATGAGGACATTGGCGTATCTAAAAAAACATGGCCGCCATCGGCCAATGAAGTTTGAGCATCTATGAAACAAGGTTAACGAAGGCCGATCGGAACGAAACTCATTGGGCATGTTTGACTCATGGCCCTAGAGGTCTGTAAGAATTTTGAAAGAAATCGGCAACTAGTTGGCGCTAACGAGTTTTATGGCTCTGTTATCACGTGGTATTGCACACACCCCCACAATATGTATATCAATTGATAGATCTCCTCATGCTGAACAACTTTGCCTCAAGAACCATTGCTGTCAATCAAATCGTTCGTTAAATATTCACGAATATGTTAAAAACGTACTTTTGCAAACTAGTCCCTGGTTTTTTGCCCGATCGGAACCAGACCAGTCTAGGATAATTCTTTGGACTCTCTAAATCAATAATTATCAAAAAAAGTTGAACTTTGTCATTTTTTTTGCTATAACAGGGTCATTTATAAAAGGGGGCATGACAAAATGCACCCAAAAGCCTATAAATCCTAAAGGAAAAGTCAGAACTTCACAAAAATTGATGAGCACATGTGTCATAACTTATTCAACAAGCATGCAAAGTTTCATGGAGATCGGACTATAGGTGGCGCTATAACTGTTAAAGATGTTAAAAACAATGTATTCCCTATGGTAAATTGCCATTATTGAAACTTAAAACTTAATGTCTTTTGATGCTTTTGTGCTTATAGGCCTTAACGGCCTAAACTGCTTGAACCCCGCTAAATGCTGCTTGCAGCTTTAATCTGTTTTTGTTCTTTTAGATACAAAGGTATTTGACATGGCGGCCATTTACTCTGGCATTCATCTGAAACTAAAAAACCCTCGCACACCCTGGTCAGACAAACTGAAACTTGCTCGATTTGCTTGGATATCAACACAGTGCCTTCTTCCTAACAAAGAGCAGGTAATTTATCTTATTGAAATGCAGACTTGTTCTCAGTCTGCATATTTTTGAGAGTGTAACAGTAAACCATGACTTAAAATTTCTCAAACAATTTTCCTTTTATCTGGATATATCTAGGCAAATTGTTTGAAGTGTTTGTAACTAAGTGTATGTTGCATTTATGTATCTCGTATTCTCTGTCATAGGTTCTGTTTGACTGGACAAGTCATGTCCTCACTGGTTTTTACAATAAGAAAATAGAGGTGCCCCCAGAGGTGGTGGAGGGTTTATGGACATACCTAGATGATATTCTTCACAGCAGGAAGCTTCATAATGTGCTGAGTCAGGGAAAAACCATTAGCCTTCGTCTTACAGTAGCACAGGTACCAGTAATTCAATATCACATGAATTTCACTTCTTTAGTGTTGTAGTATTTGATCACTTAGTTAATAGTAGGTATAGTTGCATTAATATTGGTTTTAATAATAAATCATTTCTAAGTGCATTTTCTTAAGTCTCTTTAATGTTTTTTTTTCTATTATGTTAATTTTGTAAAAAAAACAACAACAACAACAAAAGATGTAAAAACATTAGCACCATTGCATTCCTCATTTGTTTTATTTTACCTTAGATGATCAATGACAGGATTCTGGAATATTCTACAGGACCCACATCAGTCAGTTTCCACACTGTTCTGAGCTGTTGTCATGGCATTTTGACCTCCCCAGTGCTCTCTGTGGCCTACACTGCGAAGTACGAGTTATTAGTGGAGCTCTTGACTCGACTCTGTGGCTTGTCCAGTATGCAGCTCAGGCAGCAAAAATATGAGGAGCCTCTCTCGCTCAAAGTCTTTGAGGTTCTGCTAGTTGTTCTCAGCACCTACCTTACAGTGCAGAAACAACAAGCGAACTCCAACCGAGTGTTTTCCCAGGTAACGGCACACCTTCTTCATCCGCTTATTCTGCTCAGACACTTACTGAACACTAGAGTATGGACTGAGAAGGATGACATCAAGATTCGACAGAATCTGAGCAAGGAAATCCGGAACAAGGTGGACGCTGTCCTTCAGTCAGCGCTCTTCATCCCTGATCATTTACAGTCCTTCAAGGATGAAGTTTTACCATCAGAGGTTGAATCTCGGACCAAAAAGAGCCAGACTGGAAAGGGCTTGCAAGGCCCAGTCAGTATTATCCTTTCGAAACTTTGCGTCCAAGGAGCTAACGAAGAGGAAGAGGCATTATTTTATGCCGTTAAGTCAAACTCTCTAGCCCTGCTATTTAAATTCGCCCTAGATTCATTTTGCAAAGGGGGAGAGAACAAGCAAGTGATCTTCCATCTCATGACTAAGCTCATTGTTGCTTTGGGGTTCACAGATGAACTGGATAGTGATGAGAAATTTAGTGCATCAAACTGGGGTATTGCTTTACTCGCTCTTGAGAACCTCATAAACACAGGTTTGGCTGGTGATATCTATAATGTGGCTGCAGACAGAATAAAACACGGAGAGGTGCAATTTAATTTCTACAGGAAACTGGCTCGCCTATTATTTAACAATACCCAAATGGGCATCCCAGCTTGGTACCGCTGCCTCAGAACTCTGCTCGCACTGAATCACCATATCCTGGAGCCAGATTTAGACGAGCTCCTTTCGGGTGTGTGGGTTGATGCTGACAATATGGAACTGCGTGTTAGGAAAGCCAGAGAAGCACTTGTGTCTGCCGTCTTGCAAACTTATGGCAAACTTCGACAGCTGCCTAAACTTATCGAAGAGCTGCTTGATGTAGTGTGTCGGCCTGCGGCGGATGAATTGAGACCAGCATTGTTGAATGAAACAATACAAAAGACACTGAGTCAGTGTTTGCTAGACAATCCTCCGAGCCAAAATCTTGAGATCTGTTGGCTCATTTTAAATCAGATGCAGTGCTATCTGCTCCCCCACATCCAAGATGAAACATCGGATTTGGCGCTGAAATTGTTTTCTGTGAGTTTGCTCCTCTATGCTGTACTCTTCAGTTTTAAGACCCTGGACAACAGCACCCCGGTGCCAATCGTGAAGCAAACTCAGAATCTGATGACCGAGATACTGAAGGTCGTTGAAGACCTGTTGAAGCAGAACCTTGTCACCAAAGGTGTTTGGAGGGAAAAGCTCCAAGATGTAACCCTTCTGCTTACTCATACTTGGGTTGAGGTGGATACTCTCTTTCAGATACACTGTCCTAACAAGTACACATCACCAGCTGCCTCACAGAGTGGCGCTTTAGTGGACAAAGCCCTGACGCTAAGGGACATGGACAGTCCACTTGGTAAATTATTACAGAAACTACTTGTACTCCACAAGCTGAAGATACGCTTGCTCAAATCATCCACTGTAACATCAGATGCATCAGCAATGAAGGAGTTGGCTCAGTTTATTCTAAACAGGCAAGAACTTTCAATAACGCTCGATGGCGACCAGATCTGGGACTTTCAGTTTTGCAGTGTTAACACTAACACTTATAAGGCAGCTAACTGGTTTCTTGTTACCTCCAACCTTCCATTAATTGCCCCTTATCTCGAACCAAAAGACACGTCTGATTTTGCAGAATGCATGTTGCAGTCTTTGCTTAAGAGCTTGGATGCCTCTGGAAGCAATTTGGACAACACTGGGATCTCGGTCTCCTTAATATCCAGACAATTACTCGAGAGTCCTGTTCTTTGTGAGCTCCCTGAGATTTTTTCAGCAGTGATGAAGTGCATCATCAAGGCATTTTTTGGACCACTCGACTTGCACATGCAGTTAATCAGTCCTTCGTTTTTGTTGGAAACGCCTTGTGGGGAAATGGTTGGTGTAGAAGATGGAGAAACAGGCATGACACCACCTCTGAATAGACTGAAAGCCATTGGACAGGAGATGTTCGACTCTGTCAAAATGAGATCTTCCATACCTCTATCTAAAACACAGGTTGATCAATTACTGCAGCTACTCAAAATCACAAGTGTCCTGAATGGATACGCAATGTCCCCTGAAGACTATTCAGAACTTTTTCTGTGCTTGTTCACACTGGCGTCTTGTGTTCAGTGTGATGAAAGCGTCAATGTCTCTGCATCTGTTGCATTGCTCAAAGAGCTTTTCAGTGTCATGGCTTCACTTCTGCTGGTTAAAAACTCTCAAACACTCCTGAAAGTTGTTCATGGAAGTAATCTCTTAGAGGCAACAATGACATCCCTATTCTCTCAGAGCAGCAAGGGGCTCTTTAAAGATGTGGATGGCCCGACATGGTTGTCTTTCCTTCAGTCAGTTCAAGACTTCATTCAGTCCCTAATTCAGCTCTTAATCGACAGGAAGAGCAGCATGAGCCTCAATCTGGAGAAGTTTACCTCCTTCATGGTTGAAAGTAACATCGCCGCAGGAGTTCTGGCTGTAGACACAGGGGATATCTGTTTGCTACAACTCCATCTGGCAACTTTAAGCATACTTTGCAAAGAAATGATCCCAACCCTCGGCAAGAACAAACAGCTGGATCAGACTCTGACTCATTTGTTAGAGAAGGCCACTTCTGTCATGGAGCCAGCCATTCTGGCTGTGCTGATGGGCAAGGGAAGTAGTCTCCTCAGGCAGTCCTTCTCTGTTGAAGTGGTAACGGTCATGATCAGGAGTGAACTAGCTAGAGCCTCCTGCTCCGAGGACGACGGGCTGGAGAAAATATCCCGAATGGCTTTCTACCGGAGCTTTTACCAGCAGATCTTAAAGGAACTGTTCCCGTCACCTCGTCCTATGGACTTCCTCATTTCATCAGTTAACTATCTATCTGCTTTTTACACGGCTGTGGACAAGACAAAAGCAGCAGATCTTGAAGAAGTCCATATTGGGATTTTGCAGAGTATTTACGCGCTGCTGTCAGGTACAATGTCCTAAAACTTTTTAAAACCTTTACTTGACTAGAGTAAAATTGTGTTTGTGAACACACTTATCTGTTCTGAAAACAGTCTCTCAATCATTTCATCAGGAACTTGGATGTCGTTGTCAGACGTGAAGGAGCTGGAAGGGCCAGTAAAGGAGCTTCTTAATCAGCTGGTGTCCAACTGTTCTCAAGAGCAGTTCCATCTATTACTGCTGATGCTCAGAGAGGGGCTTGTGCCAGCAAAGATTGAAGGAGGCCACTCAACTGTAAGATTCTCCTAGTGTCTGAGTGTCTATTCTTGGGTTCTTATGATTGCTGTAATAGTTAATGCAATAAATGTATCGCCTAATATAATTAATATATTCACAAGGTTAGCAAATTTATTCAGTTTCATTGTGTTCTGTGTAATTTCCAAAAACCTAGAAAACTATAGCCTTTAGCAGACAACATCAGTGAATAGTTGAAAAAGACACTCTTTAAATGTAATTTATTTGAGGATAAAACACAGACTGGACAAATAAATGCTTCAAATGGTGAAAAGTATAATTGAATTTGAGCTGAAGTGAAATATCACCCTTGAGTGACACTCTCTTTCATAAAAATATGAACACCAGTGGAGGACTTCAGGTCAGAGGGCAAACACATCTTAAGGAATGTCATATTACATCCGTAATGATTTGGGGAAGTTTCATTATTGAATTATTGCAGATAAAATATTTTCAGTTTTGTTTTTCCACTGGGTTTGATGCAATTTTAGAAATAGAAGTCTAGAATGTTTCCCTATGAATGTCATTCACACAAATGACTGAACCTAATAATCACATAAAGGTCTGTTTAGTTTTAATTTTTTTTTTTAATTAACTGAATATCTTTTTTTTTTTAATTTATATGATTATTAACATTATCATTTAGTGAATGACAGCCTTAGTTCTAATATTTAAAAGTCTGCCACTCGTTTTGGATAGATTCTTTGTTTGTGTCTTTATTCTTCAAAGAAATGGATGAAATGGAAATGGATGATTGATGTTGACATGAAAACGTTAAGATAAAATGCATTCCTGTTTCTTTCTCAAAGCACTAGATTTTTTAAGCATGCTTGTGGTACGCACTGATGATGTATATATTTTTCCCTTTCGCAGGAAGTTCTCTCTGCGGTGACTTTTATAAAGCTGCTCTCCTGTTGTCTGTTTCCAGAGCATTGCTCAAAGGCTTTTTGGCTTATCACCCCACAAATCATATCCACTCTCATTGTGAGTATTTCTTCTTATTGGTTGATCGTCTGGATTGTTCACGGTGTTTATTTTTAGTCGTTACGTGCCGGTTTCTTCTTTAATGGTTCTGTTAAATATACCTACTCTCTGTGTCAGTGCCTGGCGGCGAGTCTCATGTAACCAAGTCAAATTCACATTTTGTGTCGTGTTCGTGCCGGTGTGTGAGAACTTTAATAGTAGCTTTAACAAGTGTCAGTGTATAATTTATACAGTGAAGTCTATGTACTGTTTTACATTTATATTTTCTCATTAAATGTATTTCTTTAATGCTTCTGTTAAATACGCCTACGTGTCAGTGCCGGTGTCCATGCTTCATGTTTCCATCATGCATCTTGTCTAGTTAACTGCTGTTGGTGAGTCTCATGTAACCAAGTAAAATTCATGGTTTTGCCGGTACCTGTGTCCATGTCCATTTGTCTAACCGCTGTTGGTGAGTTGTTTACACAAACAAAACTAGACAAGATACAATGGAAACATGGGGGCTATTTAAAGGGTAACTAAACCCCTACAATTGTTATAAGGAAGTGCTTTAACAAAAAATATGAGAATCACCTTTCAACTTTTAAACCCTTGAAGTGCTTGGCCCTGTTTACTTTCTTTATATGTGATTTCCTGAAATATAATCTTGCTTAAATATAATCAGAGGGGCATAATACAGTAGATGTGATAATGCTTTACTTCTATTGAGCCTGAAACGTTCCTTCCTTTAGGGTGTCTAGAGAGTTGGCTGGCAGTGAAAAACACCATGCAGCCAGATTTGTAAAACCGTCCTGACTCTCTTGTCTTGATTTAGCATTAAAATTCATCTGCCTGGAAAAGTCAGCTTTCAAAGTCTTCTTTATGTCACTGAGTTCACTCAGAGAAGGACTGTGTGTGCCTGTCAGGTTACTTTTATCACTGCACCTTTCTTCTCCGTGTCAGAACTTGACATACTAGAGCTGCCGCTAGCTGAGTTCAGCACAGCGACCTGAAGCTTTGTTAACCTTGCTCTACTCACATCTCCACTGTGTTTTATACTCAAAAATAAGAACAAGCTCTGTAAACTTTACTTTTGTCATTAATATTTTAAAGCACTGATCGTTTGCTGAGCAGTTGAAAACTATTCTGTGTGAATTTATATTCTGCTACATTTGAAGATGTCTGGAGGATTTCTGGTAAATGTAAGCCTGGTTTGTTTCAGCTTTGCAGTCCAAATATTGTTTCATAAAACTTAAAGTAATCTTTAATAGGTGCACCTATTTTTTCCCCCATTTGAAATAACCTCTACATCAAAAATATGGAAATAGGATTAATTAAATTGATAAAGTGAGTTGTAGTCACACAAAATTCCATGCTGTTCTTTGAAATTTCTATACATCAGAGCATCCTAAAAAAATGTTTCATGGTTTCCACAATAATATTAAGCAGCTCTACTGTTCTCAACATTGATAAACATTCTAAAGGATCATATGACAGTAAATTATAGATTATTGGTACTGGAAATTCAGCTTTGCCATCACAGAAAGAACTTTGAAAATATCTTAAAATACAGAACAGGTATTCTAATTTGTAATAATATTTCACAATATTACGGTTTTGCTTTATTTTTGACCAAATAAATGTAGCCTTGTTGAATTTAAGAGCAATCTAATTCATTATTTCATGTTTTTTTATTTATTTTGACCATTTACCTCTACTGGTAGATCATGGCACTTGTAACACCAAGGTCGTGGATTTGACTCCCAAGGAAAACTAAATGCATAAATGTTACATAATATGAAATTTCGTCCTGCTGATTTTGTTATCCAGAAATTGTTGAAAGGTTATTGTAGACAAACATCTCATGACTTAAAACAAGGAAGAAGTTAGCAGTAACCATTTGAGAGGCTCTTGATTTTCACAGATTTCCTTACAGATTTCCTCCCTTGTTTTCAGTTTGTAATAAAGGAGTCCAGCAAGCTCCCATCTCTGACCCGTGCGCTGACGTTGCCAACTCTCGAGGCTTTGACTTCCCTTCTCTGGCAGGGTAAAACACAGATCTCCAATCCACACCATGTGATTGTGGTTTTGGGGGCACTGCAGTTTGTGCCTCTTGACAGTCATTCCATGGAGGACTACCATGCTGCTTTTGAGGCTATCCATGAAGCCCTGTTTGCAATTATCCACTGCTACCCTCAGGTGAGTATCCTTCGACTGAAGGAAAGAAAGAGATAAGAGCTTAAACCTGATAATACATAGACATTTTATTGTTGCACTTTTTAAAGTTGAATTATATCCTTATACATTTCCCAATTTACTTAAAATCACCTTGAGGATGTGGAGGAAGAAACTGTGCCACATGCTTTTTAAAGGCTGGTATCTGTTTATATGCACTTGCTTTGGGACAAAAAAAAGTATTCATTGTATGGATCAAGAATTTAATACGTCTGCCAGTAAACATAAAATTACATGTATTTTCTTAAGATGAAAACCATATTACTCTGCAAAAATTTAAAAATAAGTAAAATAAATTTGTAATTTGCTCTTATGTACTGTAAAAATGGTGGATGTCATGGTAAATAGGTAACATTCAGATGAATTTGTAAATTAGTTTGATAAGGCTCATAGGTTTATGCAAATAGGTGTGTTACAGACTAATGCTGCTTGATGTTTGGAGCGACCATTACAGTACCCTGGAGAGGTGTTTAATTTGCACTGAATATGAGTGAAAATTAGAATATAGTTTGGAAAGTTGCCACAGTTCCTGAGGGGGAAAGCGCCCACGGTTAGTCTGGGACATGAGGAATGCTGAGATTGTGCAAAACTTCAAGGTGCACAGGTTTCTTTCCCAGTGAAAGTGGGAAACTTGGTACAATCTCAACATGACCTTGTGTTTGATAGGTTTTATAAAGTAAAATGAGAGCACAAATTAGGGTTAGCAGAATGGAGTGGTCCATGACCATGAATTAGCCATAATGATGACTGAACAACTACAGGTGCACTTACACTATATGTAATTGATCACTCACACTTTCTGTATCCACTAGGGCAATAGACCTAATAACTATAAAATATAACCTATTTCAGCCATTTAACTGTATTTGAATATACAGATTATACATATACAGATGAACCAAAGCATAATATTCTGTTAGTCCTCCACATGCTGCCAAAACAGTGCCTATGGCGCTAACACCTATGGCGCTTTTCCATTACCAAAACCAACTCGACTCACCTCGGCTCGGCTCTTCGTTTTTTTTTCGCTCCATTTTCCATTGCAGAGAGTACCACCACAAATAGTACCCGGGCGTCATAGCGAAATCTTTCGTTCCTCGTTGCCCCATCAAGCTCTCACTGGATCCTCTTTTCGGCAACCAAACAAAGGAAAGTCTGCACCTTCTCGTTTGACCAAGGCGTATTCTTCTGAGTTGCCATAATAATAGTAGTAAGTTAAGTTGTTTAGTAACTATCTCTGGCCAAACTATTTAAAAATGGCGGGGTTATTCTGGATACTTCATCTGGCGCGTGCGGTCAGATTCTCTCTGACCAATCAGCAGTCGGCATTGTTTTCACGTCACATTTTAGTATCGCTTCAGCTCGCTCAGAACCTCACCGAAGGTGATACAAAAAAGTTCCCCGAAAGCAGGTACAGGTACAACTTTTACATTGTGGAAAACCAAACAAAGTCGAGTCGAGTCGAGCTGGTACTGTGTAGTGGAAAAGCGCCACAAGACATTAGCAACAGACCCTTCAAGTCCTGTAGTTAGGTTGTGAAGTGATGCCTCCATGGATCAAACTTGTTGGTCCAGCCATCCAACAGATGCTCAATCAGATTGAGATCTGGGGAAAACTGAAAACTGGGGAACTTCATCATGTTCCTCTAAAAATTCCTTAACAATGAGTGCAGTGTGGCAGGGTGCATGATCCTGCTGAAAGAGGCTATTTCCACCAGGGAAGACCATTGTCCTGAAAGGGTGTAGCTGGTCTACAACAATGTTTTAATAAGTGACACAAAGTCACGTGAATGAGTGGCCACACTCCCTCCACCGGCTTGTGGTTTGTGGTTCGTTCCTCCTCAGACCTTTGTAAATTCTCACCACTGCTGACCGGGAGCAACTTGAACTCATGGAATGGAAATTAGCATGTATAAACCTTAAACAATTTAAAAATCAATTAAAAATATTACGCTGTAGCCACATTGGACCAGCGGTTTGGAAAATGGATGGATGATTAAGCTGTGGGCGCCATCTTCTGGCGAGACAAGGGAATTCATTCGGCACGGCCCTCAAAGTGGGTATTCTCTAGCGGTTGAGTGTACTTCAGTTGTTGTACTTCCTAATTGCTGTGCATTATGGGATTGAATGAGTGTACCTGATAACATTCACTATGGTTTCGGACACCACTACAAATGGCTGTTCCCCTTAAATAGTGCCTATTTAAACATATAGGGGGCAATTTGGACATAGTCCTTGATATGTGGCCTTGTTAGGAGATGATCAATGATATTTGCTTCACCTGTGACTGGTCATAATGTTTTGGCTCATCAGTGTATATACGCACACACATTATCCTGCCAGTCATTGTAAATATGTTGCTTACATTGTTGCTAGGACTCAACTAAAAATGTGACTTTTAATAAAAAAAGATGAATTCAGGCTTTTTGAATCATTCCATAGTGTTCTTTTGCCAACCACCTATGGAGGCATCAAAGAAATGTTTAGCTTGATGTGTTTGTGCCACAGAAGATTATTGTTTTTTTTTTGTGTTCGACTTAAATCTAGACAAGGCTAGTATTCATGGGATAAACATAAAGGCCAACGGGTTTTATACCAAGCCCAGCTGTGCATTAATTTTGAGAGCTTTAAATGTTTGCAGGTGATGCTGAAGGCTTCTCCCGCCTTCCTGAATTGCTTTTATCGCCTGGTTTCATCAGTCATGCATGAAGGCAGACAGCGGAGCGACTCTGACAGAGGTAAGCATACTTATTATACCCACATTCAGAAGTGTTCTAAAAGCCACGTCAGATGCTTCAATTTAAGCATAATACACCATTCAAAGGTTTGGGGTTAGTAAGTAAGTAAATAATACATTTTGAATATATTTTAATTATAATAACTTTTTTAAAATATATTTTAAAGCAGCACAACATACAATAAAATAATAATAGTCATGTAACCATTGCAATAACTCCGAAGCTATTCATTTAAGGTAAAAAACTGCATAGAGCTGATTTAATGTGTAATTTCTTCCTGTGATGGCAAAGCTGCATTTTCAGCATTATTCCTCCAGTCTTCAGTGTCACATGATCCTTCAGAAATCATATATTTATTTGTGTCTGTGTGTATTTATTGTGTACACATATATACATTTATTGTTGACTGTAGTTGATGGACAAAAAAAGTGGAAATCTCCTGATGCTGGCAAGCCATTACATTTGAAACTGCTCAATTTCTTTTTGAGAAACTGCTCAAAAATATATATCCCTCCATATGTCTGCTGAAACTTTCCCATCTACAAGTTGCCCTGAATACATTAACTGCACAGGAAGAAAAAGATGTTTTTTGAGGTATGATTCATCTAATGAGACACAAGCACTTCGTTGAGCTGTGTTCAGAGACCGACGCTTGCAGACTGTGGCTCTATGGATTGAATTTCAAAATGAAGTGAAAGAGAAAAAAAATTACACGTAGAAAGAAGGTTGAATTTGATCCCTAAGCTCGAGGTTCAACGCATTTAAGCACTGAAGGCATCTCTCTCTTTGAATTGAGAACTCTTTTTATGAGTTAAGATTTAAAGTTTTTTTGGCAGTTGCATCAGTACATTTAGTCTTTCTTCATTTCTTAGATATTCATAAATGACATCAAAGCTCAGTCAGAACTAAGATGTATTCAGATGTGAGGCAATTTCAATCCTATTGATCATCTTGTGGTAACTTTCTTAAAAGATGAATGTGATGCCATGATCACTCACTCTGATTTGCCCGGCTCCTCAGATAACGTGGCTTTGAAAAGATTTAACCAGGATTCATTATTATAATATTGTCATGGTTGGTGGTTAATGCATTCTGTTCGCTTTTAAAGGAGAACGGAATGCGTAATTAATAGATTTGGAATATATTTGCATATGTTTAAAGACACTGGACAAAGGTACACTACCATTTTAATGTTTGGTATCACTTTAGATTTAATACATTTATTTAGCAAAGATTAATAAAATTGACAAAGTGACAGTAAAGACTTTGAAATACATTGTCTTTATGTCAAAAAAAGACAGTGTATACAAAAATACATTTATACAAAAATACATTTGTAACCATGTCAAAAAATGCTGTTGTTTTTTTTTTACTTAATCAGTGAATCTTGAGACAAAATGTATCATGATTTCCACAAAAATATCAACTGTATTCAACATTGATAATGAGAAGTTAAGATAATAAGAAATGCTTCTTGAGCAGCAAATCAGATTGATTTGTGTACTGAAGGATCATGTGACACTGAAGACTAGAGTAATGATGCTGAAAATTCATCTTTGCCATCACAGGAATAAATTACACTTTAAAATATATTAAATTAGTTAAATTATTTTAAATTGTAATAATATTTCACAATATTACTGTTTTATTGCAGGGCATGATGGAGAGAGGGTGAATGGTTTAAGTTAGAATCAGAGTTATCTTAATGCACCAACGGCATTAAGCATAATTAATCATGTTTTAACATTTTGTTTGGACAGTTCTAATTAAAACGCTCTCTTTCAGCCTCCGAGAAAGACAGAGAAAATCTTCTGAAGTGTGCTAGGCTGGTGGAGAGGATGTACACTCATATTGCCAATGCTGCTGAAAATTTCACAGTCCTGTCCTCATTCATGGTCGCACAATACGTCAGTCAACTGCAGAGGGTGAGACACTAGTCTTGATCTTGTTTCTGCTCTCATGAACCGCTTGCCTGAAGTAAAAATTTGCTAGAATGTTTGAGAAGAATCTTCTCAGTGTTATAAATCACATGCGTTTGACCTTCCAACTGCCCTAGACTCATGTTGCTGCACTGAACAATCGCATTAGCGCACATTGCAGATAATTGGTGTCTTTGTAAACCCTCACTAAGTTTCGGTCTTATTTCCTAGGTGACGCTTCAGCCAGAAATCAAGTCACATCTAACAGAGGGAGTATACTGTATCCTGGACCATTGTGTTGAACAAGACATCAAGTTTTTGAACACCACCCTTCAAATGGGTGTCAAGGAAGTGTTCAATGAACTGTACAATAGTTATACACTCTATCACAAAACTCAAAGGCAAGGGGAAGAAAAGTACACCGTCTGACAATTGCATCCTCTGCCTTGAGTGAATAAATCTATATTTTTTACATATAATTGTTATAGATGAGTATATCTCTAGAAATGTTTTACATTTTCATTATTTATTTACCCTCATGTTGTTCCAAACCTGTATGACTTCTGTGAAACACAAAAGATATCTTGATTTATAAGTCAGTTCACTCCCACATTCTTCAAAATACCTTTTTCTTGTGTGTGTTCTGCAGAAGTCAGTCAGTCATACAGGTTTAAAACGACATGAAGGTTAATAAATTATGACAGAATTGTAATTTTTGGATGAACTATCCCTTTAAATGAGGGAAAACGGTCTGAAATAATTGTTAACACTTTGTATTTTAATACTTCCTCAGTTTTTGTACATGACAAATGACCTTTTTTTTTAACGAGAACAGTACTTTTTTTCTGTGTTGTACTGGTGTTCTCAGCAAACCCTGTTATATGCTTGAAGTTAAAGACCTAAAAGTGTGAAGATGTTTTGCGCTTATCTGAATTGACAACCTGAAGTCCTGAAACAAATGTCTGACTCATCAGCCAGATTTGGTGAAATTCTCTCTCAAGGTTGTTCTTCTGAACAAACCAATTAACCTGAGGTTGCTGCAGATGGACTCTATGAAATTAGTGTAATGTAAAAGTGTCCTGGATGACAAATAACCAATTAAAAATGTAACCCATTAGACATATGCTGTTAAATGATGTTTAACATTAGAGCAGTCACACTAACTGCTCTGGTGTGCCTTAACTTAGCCGTTCTCCAATGTACAACAATGTTTTGCTGATGTTCCCTACAAAGAGAATCTAGATGCAATACAGGAGATACCTCAGATGCAGACTGAATAAACATACAGCTATACAAACATAATGCCATTACAATACAACAAAATGTTCAACATGGACTGTACAATTGCAACTAGAAAGTTGTGTACTTTACAATGGCAGCAAGTAAGATTCTCAAGAGTTCGTTTTAGAGCATCATGATGAAATTACTTGGTGGCTAAAGGTATTTTCAAGACATAAACGGTTGTTACACATAAGAAACTTGAGGTTCTTAAAGGAAATCCTGCAGGTTTGTGCTTCAATGTTGCTCACAGCCATGTCAGTCACACTATCCTGCATGAAGTAAAGGGTCCAAGAATAAGTTCTTGACTATGTCTGGCTTTCCAAATGGCATTTGGTCCTGTGCAACATGTAGGTGTGTGTCTAGTGGGCAAACTGATGGTGGAACCCTTTCCCAATTGATCAGTAGTAGTACTTCAGGTTTGTGTTTGATAAAAAAAAAAGTCTTCAAGTGTTGTACCACCCTCCAGAGGCATTCCTGTATTAATTAAACTTCCCAAGCTTTAATCTCCCTTTATCAGCAGAGTCAGGAAATAGCAGGTACCCTAGAATTGGTGTCTGTAGGGGGTCTTGCAGGAAAGCGGAGAGCTAGAACGGGGCAGAAACCATCATAGACGGCACCCAGGAGCTGCCAAGGATGATCAGACAAGATGGCCGAGAGCCAAGACTGTTGCAAAACAGATTTGGCTCATTAGCCCCAGTGAATGCTCAAATGTAGGGGCTTAGATACAACACACCACAGAATGTAGGGAAAAGATATTTGCCCACATTATAATTACTGATATAAGATGGAAACGGTCCTGTTCACACTCATGTGGAGTTCCGTCTGAATTTTTTTGGATGGCAATTAGAAAGGCACATTTATCAAACGTTATACCAACATGTCAGTGTGTGTTTAATATAGAGCTTGAATGTTATTTCTACCATATTTCATGCATGACTGCGTTTATTGTCATAATAGTCAGCTGGCTTCATGTTCGAGTCTGAATCGCTCAGGGAGAGGTGCTCAGTGTTGGCAGGTTTAAAAATGTGCACCGATTTAAATATGACAAGTTGTCTTTTGGATTCAAAATCATTTCCAAATGTATTTTTTTTTTAAATCTGAGATTAAAAGTGGTCATTTAAAAAGTACAGCTGCCAGTTTTGTGAATGTGGTGTTATTTCATAAGAAACATGTTGACCTATTATGGCCACTAGGAGACGTGTTTTCTATGAACACCCTGGAAGTTTTTACAATTCACTCCAGGCTATATCTCAGAACAGAAAATATCTTATTGTAGGTTTTTGATCTCATCATCCTGACAGTTGTTGACTAAAAACCTGTCACCAAACTTTCTTCCTGAATGGCCTAGTGCACTGGGTTTTTACACTCAAGAATTTTCATGTGACATGAGAGAATAAAATACATTTTTGTAGCCATCAATAAAGGCCAGAATTACAAGTTCCTCCGTAAATACCCCAATTTAAGCACAGTGTCACCTTTCATTCTTCTAGGAAGTTCTTACAACTGATTTGGAGTGACTGAAAAGAGGTGGCAGGCTGGGGGAGCAGTAAAGCATTATAAACCAATTACAATATATGGATAACATAGGAAATGACGCATTCTCCAATGTAGGCAACATGACAAATGTTCCCTCTGTGAGGTTTCAAATGCCAAGATATATATGCATGATATATATGCAATATAAGCTATTGCTTTCCCATGACTCCAAAATGGAAACATATAGAGACAGATTATGGCAGTCAGAAACAATGTTATTTTATTATCCTATTGTTTTTTTTGTTTTTGTTTTTGGTTTTTTAATATTTTTAATTCATTTTGATTTTTTTTTTTAATTTTGAGTTTAATTTTAATTAAAGGCAATTTTTGGTATTTTTTTATTAATTTAAGCTTTAGTTATTTTAGTATTTTATGTTGTTTTATTTTTATTTCTGTAAACATTTTTTTTGGTGAACTTAAATAACAGTCAAAGAAGAGAGAAAGATCTCAAATTTACAGTGTTTGGTAATGTCATTTACATTTTTCTTATTTAATGGAAGGGTAAAGTATAGCGATACGTGTTTTTTGTTGTTGTTTTTTATCAGTCCTTCTTTACATTTTGTATGTACAGTAAATGCCTGGACCTGGAATTCTTGGTTACAGCCCTGTTCCCTTATTCTTTCCACACATGAAACTATTCACATTTTAATTGGATGTGTTTTTGGTAATTAATTAGCCTACTTACAAAGTTAAAAATCCAAGAACATTTGCTCAAATTAATAAAATAGTAATAAGTAAGCTGGCCGATAGATATAGCCTAGCCAGTGTGCACAATATAAGCCAGTACACAATTAGGTTACATATGTGTGCATTATTTATCAATGACTTCAGTAAAAAAGAACGTAACACTACAATAATTTGTTTTTGTCAGACCTGCAGGATGAACCAAACAATAATTACGGGGTGCATCTTGAGGTACAGGCTAACGATGGATGTCCCCACCCCCAGCCCTCTCCGTCCGCGTCTCTGTGGAGCGTGATTGGATTAAAGTCGGTTACCCTTTCCCCTCTAACCCGGTGATGCTGGCTGTTTCCTGCTTCTTCTTCTGTCCAACCGCCGCTGCTGGTGAATTCGTGTTAGTTGAGCGCTGTAGCCACAGCGAGACGCAGAACGTGGACGTCAGTGGCTTTTCACGGCACAAACCCCGAGTCAGCCACTGTATTATCCCATCCAAAATCACAGCAATGCGCAGGAAATCTAGGATATTATTATGTTTTGCTGTGCTTTGGGTTCTTGGCATAGCATATTATTTCTATTCGGGGACAACGCTGAGTCGAAAGGTAGGTTTTTCCTTTGGCTGCTTTCTTCGTGTTTCATGCTGCTAGATCGGCGCAAATATAAGTTGTTTGGGGTGATTGTTTGTAAATATTTCGTTTGCGGATGAAAGAGGAAAAAAACATTCACTACGGCGATAGAGAAGACGAGAGAAGCCGACACGTTTAAATACCCAAGTCTATTGAGGGGACTCACAAAGATAGTGTTATCGCTATACGTGCTGTGATTTAACTGCGAGACTATCAAATAACCCCTTTGGTTAAACTGAGTTAAAAGCTTATGTTATGCTTCTTTTTAAAGGCGTATTTTGTCCGGAGTAACGTTAGATTTAAATGCTTTGTTACGCCGATTTTCTTTAGGGGCGAGAGGGACGTTGATTGGCTAACGTTATACAAATATGAGTAAAACGTTAACTTGTATGTAACATAAATGATATAAATGTTGCTTTACAAAATGTTACTACACAAACTGCTGATGATATAGCCTACGGTATGCTATAAGCTAGCTGTTTGTATAGTATTTGTAATGTTTCAAGGTAAGTTAGTGTTAAAGCCAAGCTACAATGAATACACGAGTTAGTTCCGGTTATCACATTTGAGAGCTAATATTTAGTCTGGAACTTTTTTTTGTATTATTATTACTGGGCATGGCGATTATTCTTCTAAGTGATT
This sequence comes from Pimephales promelas, assembly GCF_988280905.1. Taxonomy (NCBI): domain Eukaryota; kingdom Metazoa; phylum Chordata; class Actinopteri; order Cypriniformes; family Leuciscidae; genus Pimephales; species Pimephales promelas. The sequence goes on along the minus strand of NC_142779.1, from coordinate 13,081,064 downwards.
CGAGTACGTTCAGTGAAAGATTCGTTCAGTGACGTTTTCTGCTGGTTACTCCAGTAGGTGGCGTCACAATGGAGTATATGTTTTGTGTGTTGTAAGTCGTTGAATCTTTTGCTATCAAAATAAGAAACTCTGAAGTGGAGTGGAGTGATATTCAGTACAACAGCAGCTGTTGGCGCTATTGTGATATTTGTTTTTGGACATTTTCCTACTAACAAATATTTGTCCTGTGTCAATCTTATTTTTAATGCAAGGCAGCTGTTCTTTTAGCTGTACTAAAACAGGCCTACTTAATTTGCGATTAAATTGTGATTTCTTTTTTAAGCTAATAATTGTATCATTAACCGCAATTTTCTATCGTGGCTTCTAAATCAGAATGATCACATTAACAGGAAACAACCTGCTTCTGCATTGATAAATAAGGTGGATATACGAATCAGCACTGTCACACTGTGGAATCTTTCAGATTTCCAATTTTTTGCATTTTACATTAAGTTTTGATCCCTAAAAGCTGCATGTCTGGATTCTATTAATCATCACTTGACAGTGTGTGGATGTTGCACTTTTGAGTGAGGGTGGTACACCATGAAGCCATAATTTTTAGTAACATACCATCTGGTCTCAAAGGATGTTTGCTCAAATTCCTTCACTCAGGCAAATAATCAGCTTGTGTGCTTTATATTTGACCCACACTGTCTTAAGGTTTTGTTGTTTCGTGTTTTTGTTTCCATAATCGTCTATCAGCCGTACTAAGCCAACTTATTTTATAGTATGAGTACATTTGATATACTGAAAGCACATTTGTGAATTGCTCCCTTTTAGGATGTTACTGAATGTAATGCTATTGCTTGTAGTGTATCGATCACAGTTTGTTGTTCACAAGTCGTAATTGAAACATTGTGTTTTGTATGCATTGCTGAAATGGCAATATACTGGACTTCAACGACTTTGCTGCTTAACTACCACTTTCTCTACTGGTTTATTACAGTTTTATCAATAACATCGTAATGTATGAAGATGGCTGCTTGTGCATATGTTTTTTAAAGCATTATAAGGAAGTGGATGAGCAGCTGGTAGATCCTTCATCTGGTTCAGGGCACTTCACATTCAATCCCTCTCTTTGTTGAACAGGACATCGATGCTGTTGTTGTGCGCAGCTTGTGTTCATTCATATCCTTACAAAATGAATAAATTTTATTGAAGAGTTTAGATTGACATGACATTTGCCCTGTCCTTTTTGCATTTAATTCTGTGAGAACTGTTCTAGTTACGCAATAGATTATAAACAGATGTCAAAGATCGTGTCTCAGCGAGGAAATGAGTTCCTGCAACCAGCGAGTGGACAACAGCCTCGGGATGGCGGTGGGGTTTGTACGGATGCTCATCACGGATTCTAGTACCTCGGTTATGCAAAGGTCGGATTCTGAATGTTTTCTCTTTCGGCTTGGTTTTTGGAGCCGGGTCTGCTCTAGGATGCGGGCGGGATAGGGAAACGGGGCTTTTATCTCCACCGAGAAATGCGTTTGATCTGATATGTGCTCCACAGCACAATTATCGACATGCTGATTGTTCTGCCCTTGTTGGCAGGATTACAGTGGCGGTGCTGGGATGGGGCCGTACTGCTTTCACTCACTTGTTCAAATCAAAGCTTGTTAACATCAGGATGAACCAAAAGTGCATGACAGATTCGGTCAACTCTCACAAAGCTGTGTGCCTTCCTTTTTTTTTTTTTTCTCCCTTTGATACCAGAGGAAAATATGTAATTTGGGTCTGATGACTGTCATTCAGATGAACTTGAATGTGAGGAATGAAAGCAAAGCAGTGGCCCTCCTTTTATGTGGCTAGAGAGAATGCCCGTTATCGTGTAGATGCTCGGCTAAAGGCACAGTGATGTGAATTTTGGGGACGGCCGATGTTAAATACTTGCGAGAGCTCCTTGATGTCCGAAATGAAGTCCTGAATGTTGATATATGAGATTACGTTTTACTCACCAGAGGGTGATTTGGGTTTAAATATTGATGGGCAATATCTGAAAGCTTCTTAGGCTTTATCTCTTCCATGAGATATGTCTGTGTACTGTAAAAACTCTGCAGCTTTAAAAGTATGATGATGCTTTTGTAGTTCTTTGCCATGGGATGTTTTTCTATACCTCTTATCTACCAACTGAGCTTCAAAAGACCTCAATATTTTACTTTTTTGTTGGCAACCGGATTTCATGAGATTGTTTTGTCAGCTTGTTGAATCAGCAGAATTCCAGAGAATAAATCAGTGGCTTCTGTTTTAAACCAAGCCACGAGCTAGTTACAGGCTAAACTGTGTAAGTGTTCCTCCTAATGTTTTCACCTTTGATATGAGCAGACGATCATATGAGACACATTGCTTTTTATGACCTGACCTTTGACAGGGACAGGGTTGTATATGTATCCTCCATGAAGGATTTAAAGACACTGAAAAGAGACTCTTCTGTAACTTTGGACATAATTGATAACTAAGTGACCTCCAGTGGTCAAAGGTCTTGGAGTTGCAGAGTTTATGACCATGGAATTCCTCTGTCTCCGTCCACTCTGTTTCTACCAGATGGAGGCATTGGCTTTAGCTGAAATAGTGAGAGTGAATAGGCAAGGGTTTTTTTTTTTTTTTTTGGATAAATGTCTGAAATGAGGTCTGTGTGGATAATAGAAGCTCAAGATATTTTCATGTTTTATTCCATGACATGTAATACCCCATTTGTCAGAATCTTAGTGGTGGTGATGTTAAAGTAATGTGACTGGTGTAGTTCATTTATAGCCTAACTTTTTGGTTTGTTTGTTTTGTTGTTGTTTTTTTACTTATAGCGTTTTGTCTTTTAGGCTTCAAAATTCATACATTTGTGAGGATTATTTTGATGAACAAAACGTGCATACATTTTTGTTGGTTTACAGAACTTATGTCTGCAATAATCCAAAAGCCAATGGAAAATCCTGTTTTTGTCAAGAGACTCTTGGTGCCAAATTTTATTTCATTATATTTTGAGCTGCTCATTTCCACAATATTGTTCTATTTTTACAATAATTTATTGCTGCCTTAAAGATCATTTTAATTTGAATGATATATATATATATATATATACATCAAATAAGTTATCAAATAAAAATGATCCTTAAGGCAGCAATAAATTATTGTAATAAATTATATATATATATATATATATATATATATATATATATATATATATATATATATATATATATATATATATATATATATTTAAATACGAAAATGAATGTCCATTTTCATACTGTACATTAAAATCTTTTTTGTTTTATTTAGAATACTTTTTAAATACCAACTCCAAGATATTAAAGTCATTCCTTTTTAAAAATAAAATACAGTACTTTAAATAATCCATTAGAAGCCATGAAGTGCAGTGAATACTTTTGAAGTATTGTCTTGTCTAAAGATTCAACATTTTTATTGAGGTCTTTGGCATCGGAGATGGATTTTCTGTAATATTTGGTTAGATAAAGGTCTCTGTGGGGATTTGCAGAAAGCCTTTTCAATTCTCTCACAACTGCCTATTCTGTTAGGGAGTGAGATATGAAATAATGAATACATCCCTGCTTACCACTTCACATTGTCAGACAATTTCTCCTATAATCTCTGTTCTTCGAATCATTCTTTATGCATCCATGCTTGATTTTAGGCTTATAAACTAAAGGCTTGGTTCTTTTTTTCATTAAGCAGCTCTTTCCTGGTTGTTAGATGATAATTGAGTGAAGAGGAAGGAAATTTTGGGTTTCAGTTCAGTCTCACCCAAAGGCTTGTCGGCACACTGGCCGTGAGCCAAGAGGAAGTGATGTGTGAATTGCAAAATCCATAAGAAAATAGAATGAAATATGCTAAAAGAGAATTTTGCAAGTAATTTTGCAAGATGTAACATCTGTGGACACCTTAACGTCCAAAGGGTCTGCAAATATGACATGTGAAGGTGGAAAACGGCAAGCCTGTTTACCCAAAGGGAGGGACAATGTCAATGTATCTCCAGCTGAATATGTGATTAGAGAACATCGATTATCCTCTGCTGGGTAATCATCTTTCTGTGTTTTTCACATTTAGTTCAGTCATCAGTCTTTGCATGTCTCTGTGAAATATGTATTAGCAACTGCGATATGTATATGAGTGCAATGCAAATGAGAAGAAATGAGCTTTTGATGTTAAGGTTCATTCATTCTTCAACAGGGTTTAGTTACTGGATATTCCCCCAGTGGCAACTCCGTGACATCATTCTCTGATATTATCTTTTATGATTAACACCACCAGCCGCTTTATTGGTCCATCGAGACCTAGATAACAGTTCTTTTCACATTTAGTAGGGATGTTTGTAGTAAAGAGACTAAACAATAATTTACCTTTTTTATTTTACAAACTAAGTAATTGAAGTGTAAGGTGCCCTTGAACACAGTTCTTGTGGTTAGATGGACATTGTGTTTGCATCTGTTAAAGCATCTTGCACAACATCGTGTTCTAAAAATGCAGCACTTAAGGTGACAAGTTCAATAAAAAAATAAAAACACACCTTTAGACCCCTCAATTGTCATATGCCAGCTATAAACATTTTAGGTAATTATATTTCTATTAAAATTAGTATGAATGCAGCTTTTATAATCTTATATCAATTGAGAGACTTGCATGAGATGTTTATCTTTTAAAAAAAGTTGGTTCGTTTATAGTTGGTTATAATGAATTGAAGGCGAAATGTTACTTAGTAATGGAGAATAGGTAAAAGAAACAAAGATACATGTGTATTTTTAACCTAATATTTGATGATTAAAAAAACGAGTGGACACATTATCCGTCAACTACAGTTTAGATGAATGATTGCCTTTTATTGTTTTACTTTTTTTAGTACTGTTGTCAAATTTAACATTCTTGTGTCGTGATAAACATCTCTTTGTATCAGCTTCAGTTTTATCACTCTTCTGCTCCATCATATCCAAGACATAACAAAAACCGAGTGCTTGTACTTGATAAGCACTTACTGGCTCAAGCTTTTCAAGATATCTGTGGTGAAAATTGTTTAGACATGTTTTTTTTTTAGCCTATTCCACCAGGCAATCTTAATATGGAAAGTAGAGGGAATGGAGCTCATGAAGGCAATATCTGTATTCTCTGAAGGCAGATGTAACTCATGATTTTCTTCTGTTAGAAACTAATACACCACAGATAGTTTAGCCTTGGGTAATTTTTTTTTTTCTGAGGATATTTGTCCAATGGTGCCAGGTGGACTGTATATACGCTGTGCAGTGTGCACATCTTCAAATGATCTTTCTGATGGAGCAGGTGTAGCATTAAACAGTACAGTAACTTAAAGATACATTTTAAGATCAGGAATCAGGATATAATTGACTATGGTTATTTAGATATCGCCACAAGAGCAACACAATCCCCCTCTGTCCTTTGAAATAGAGATGAATATCAAATGTAGTAAAGTGAGTCTTATTGTTCCCAGTGTTAAAGCCTAAAGGCAGCTCTCTCACAGCTAGGATGTGAGGACTTCAAAAGACCCTTGAAATGAACCCCCCCCCCCCCTAAAATGCAGTTAAATCATGTAAAATATTCCCGATTTCATTGGCTATGTTCTTAGTGGTGCTGTGACGATGCTTGTAATGACGATGTGATTTAGAGAAGCGTTATTCATTGTTGTATAGGGAGTCAAAAATAGCTGCACCTTATCGGTTATTAATTTCCCTGAAATATTTGTATTTATTTATTTCAGTATTGGTTGATATCTTATTGGATATTTATTGGGTAAATTTTGGATATTCATTTTGTTCGGCCTATTTTAATATTTAAATGACTTTTGCCGTCGTCTTCCATTTAATTAAAGGGATAATAACAATAGATCGGTAATGATGTGTTTGCAATAATTAATTTATTGTAGTGCAACGCCAATAAACTTTAATTGTTACTTTGAAATGTGTAAATGCTATATCACACTCTATAATACCAAACTAATTATTAAATTATATGTTAAATATATATAAACTATATTATTATCAGGACTTCTTGTACATTTAGAAATACAATAAATATTTATTAAGTTGAGATGCCTAAATATTTAGTGTTTTTTTAAATATACTTGTAGCATGCTAACCATTTATTGTAGTTTTTAGTGTTTTCATGTTCTCTTAAAAAAAAAAATGATAGATTTATTGTGTTGTATATTTGTAATCGTTTTGAATGGCAATCCTTAAAATTGAGTTTTCCCCCCACAGTCACTGTTCATTGAAGCCAGTAACACATCCTAAGCTTGAACATCCGCTTTGTGTCTACGGAAGACACACACATGCTCTGTCAGCTTGTTTGAAATATCATTGCATGTTTCCCACATAGATTAAACAAAGATAGTCTATGAGCACCGAACAGTCAGAGTTGTTTAGACGATATGGAAGGGCCCGGTTCTTCATGTATCGAGACGTATACACTAATGGGAAAACACTGAGAATATTGCCAGAGGCCATGAACGTGTTGAAGACGAGGCTTTCCTAGCCAAGTGCTTCCAGACTGTTTGCCATCTCGGAGAGACCAACACACCAATGAAATTACATCCATATCATTTTAATGATCTTGGGTTTTTGAATAGCCTCCAGTGATGTATCATCTTCTCAGTGAAAGATTTACAAAGCTGCTGATTAAAAGCTATTTTTGTACCTTGGAAAGCTACGTACACACCTTGCACTAAAAATGCACTAAAAATACACAACCCTAAAGTAAAAACCTCTGTATTTCTCCTCACAAAAAAGTAATGAGTGTCATTTAGGGTTTTCTGATCCAGTAACAAATGATGCACAATTTCAGAAAAGCATCATGTATTTCTTTTAAAATACTTAGCCAGTGGAAAAACTACATCAGAGCGACGCCAACTATGTGACTGCTGAGCTGGTAGTTATTCTCAACAGATGTTTGGTCTGTTTAACAGCTTAACTGCCAGACGTTGTTCACTTTATTTGCTTCACAACTTCATTTCGGCCCAAGGGGCATGTGGTAAAAGAGCAAGTCACCAACGAGATTGAGCCACGGGAAGTCACCATCCACACTGCCCAGCTAGTTTTGTCAGTTTGTACGTGCCTCTTGTAGCCTGATAGAAAGCATTTATCGAGAATGGCTTTCCATTTTTCAGAGCAATCCCTCAGCTTGTTCAGTGCGAGATGGAGAGCAACTACGTGCGTGCACAAATGCATTGTATAACTGATGTGATGTTTGAACTAAATTGCCTTCACTGATGCCACAATGTATAATTTAACCCATACAATTTAGTCTGAAATTCTTCTGCACCAGATTTCAAACTAAATCGAGAATGCAACAGTGTAATCATTCCCGTGGTTTTGTGAAGCTCAAAGCATCAATTCCGTACTAATTAACATGCAGTGGAGGGCAGACGGTGCTCAGGAACTGCTGACTGCGGTCCCTTGTCTTTCAGCCTGATGTTACCTTTCATGCATATGCAACCAAAGACTCCGCAGAGAATTTTAGCCCTGTCATTTCAAAGACGAAGATGATAAACTTGAGGTTTTTTTCTGACATATTCTCTAGACTCTCAACTAGGGTAATTGTGTTAATTGTAGTGACGAGCTCCTTTTAAGCATGAAAGGCCTGTAAGTGCATTAACGTACAATATCTGACCAATGGGGATCATATACATGCCAACCTTGTTGATGGTTACTGAGAAATCTAGGCATCGTATATAAACAACTAAGGGTCACACACAGACTTGGGTCGTTTCGAACCCAACAAACTCTCACAGAAACATGTAACTTGTTGCTAGGAGACTGTGTTCTTAAATCCGTTTAAAATAGCAGACATTTGATATCTTCTGACTTGATGGAATCAGAGTCTGTGCCCATTATACAGTACAGGTGAAATCAGTCAAAAATGACTGCTTTAAATTAGAAGACTGGCTCTGAAATTCAGCAGTTAACGTAAACTCCTTCAGACTAAATTGGTGCAAAATCTGTTTGTGTAGTCTGTTCCAGCCTTAAAAACATTTTGTGTTGTGAACACTTTGTTGTTTCTTTTGTGTCTGAAGGTAGTAAGTCAAGTCCAGGGTTGTTTTAAACCCCAAATTTTCTCAGTGTCTTTTGTCTTCCAAGAAAGTCAATCAGTTCAGGAATGAGTTTAGGAATGACGAAAGGGTGAGCAAATGATGACACAATTTTCATTTCTGGGCAAACTATCCCTTAAAACTAAAGTATTGACGGATCTCTTCTTCCATATTTGTGACAAAAGGGATAGTTCACTTTGAAATTAATCTTTGATATGTTTAGCTTACCTCAAGGGCATCCAAGATGGTGTCTTTGTTTCCACAGTATTTTCAATTTTGACATTTTTCAGTCAAACCATTGTTGTCTGTCAGTCATATAATGGAGGCTAAGGGGGTCCACCAAAAAGCATGCACAGAGAAGTCAAAATTAAACATGATTTAATGATTCGTAAATGTAAGTACACATTGATGTCACGAAACGAGTGGTTTTTGTGAGAAAACGAACAGTATTTATATCGTTTTTACCTTGTGTAATCACAGTGACGTCCAAGTGAACTGAATCAGTTGTGCAATGTCCAACTGAACCGAACTGAATCAGTTCAATGTTACGCCGGAAGTGATCGCTTGCGTGTGACGTCACTCAATATTTACACGGAGATTTCGGAATTTTCACCTTTTACTAAACATATTTAGATATACCGAAATCATCTAACATCGCGGTTTCCCGTATATCTAAATATGTTTAGTGAAAGGTAAAACTTCCGAAATCTCTGTATAAACAAAGAGTGACGTATCGCGCAAGCGATCACTTCTGGTGCATGCGAAGACCGAAGCGCCCGTGCGGTCAGATCATTTTGTCATGGCTATGATTACAAGAGGTAAAAACGATATAAATACTGTTCGTTTTCTCACACAAACCGCTCGTTTCGTGTCTTAGGCCATCAATGTGTACTTACATTTACGAGTCATTAAATCATGTTTAATTTTGACTTCTCTGTGCATGCTTTTTGGTGGACCCCCTTAGCCTCCAGTGTATGACTGATAGACAACAACGGTTTGACTGAAAAATGTCAAAATTGAAAATACTGTGGAAACAAAGACACCTACATCTTGGATGGCCTTGAGGTAGGCTAAAACATATCAAAAATGAATTTCAAAGTGAACTATCCCTTTAAGTTTATGAGGACAAGATTATTGTAGAAGTCTGTCACATTTTGTTATGTTTAAGAATGCATTATCTTTCTGCAAGTAGCTTGGTTGGGCTTCATGTGGTGTGCAACTTGTATCAGGGGAGTGGTGTTGAGCCTGTCCGCAAAGAGGGAACAAGTTTGAATGTTGCGTTTGCAAACAACTGAAAATCCTGCATAGCGCACCTTTTAAGAATGTATGTTTATTATAATTAGTCTTTAATAAATCTTCTTGCATGTTTTGACCGTGAGCTGAATGTTTGTTAATTAGGCAAGCTTAGTTAGTTCTGTTTCATTTAAATGAGCAGGCTCTCATTTGGATATCTTGTTGGAGGCAACGCCAGCTTTGCTTTTAGGGAGGTGTGACAGTCGGCAGAGGTTCACTGCTTATCGAGTTATTTGCACGCACACCCTGAGCCGTTGCCATTAGTGCTCTGCATGCATCTTCATTATCATTAGACCAAACAATAAACCATTTGGCTTGGTCTTGCTGGTCTGTCTATATATATTTTTTTTACCCTAACTCTGCCTCAGGGCTCTGACTGTCCCTCATACCTGTCCTGTTTAGTTAATTTACATACCTTTTTAATGAAAGGTGAACATCTGTGCTGCGAGTCATCCCACCTGGTCCAAATCAGTGAAGGACACAGGCTGAGTCAAAGAAAATGAGTTCTTTATCGCTTTTGAATTTAACGTCCTTTATGTGTGATGGAGGTTTGTTTTCTGGGTTCAAAATGTTCGTCAAGGTAAGGCCAATCAACAGCATTTGACATATAAAGTCAATTTACTAAACATAAAAAAAAAAAATTCATTGATTCTCTTATTTAAAAAAAGTCAAAATCGCGATTAGACTTTCAGTGCTTTCTCGCATGAAATGTGAAAGCTGTCATTCGTACTCTGGAACGCACCGCACTACCAAGCCCTGGGGTGCTTTCACACTGGGCTCGTTTGCTGTAATCCGAGCCTGAGCGCGAATTGTTCCCAGCACCCCCGCAGCGTTGGTCTGGTTTTATTCTCACCTTGATTCTAACGAACCCTTGTGCGTTTTCACATAAGGTGGCCTTCTACTTGCAAACGGACTCTTTTGAGGAGATAGTGGATTTCCAAATTTGTTGCCCTCATTCCACTATGTGCGAATACACTGCAGGCTCACTTCTTATCCAAGGTAAATCATTGATCAATGCTATAATCCCTTACATATGTTTTATTTAACTAAATGCATCATAATGAGCTGAAACGCATGCTCTGGTTACTTTTCTTCCTGAACAAGTGCGCACCCGAGTCCGTTTTGCTTTCACATTCACGCGAACCGTGGCACGGTTCAAGTGCAACCAAAATCAGACCACCTCCTCCAGGTAGTCTCAGGTTCTGTACCCCAGTGTGCACCTGGGTCCCATGACAACGTTCACATTAGCGATTTTTCATGCGAACCATGCCCCGTCCCGAACTAAACTGCCAGAGTGAAAGCACCCCTGTAGGAGGAGGTTTGAGCTTGGTTGCACTGGAAATTCTGGAATGTGAAAGTAACTAGGGTGTGCACTTGTTCAGGAAGTAAAGCCAATTTCTTCAACAAAACTCACATAAGGAATGACAGTTGGGGATTATTTACCTTGGATACAAGTGAGAGTGATAAGTGTGAAGTGTAATTACACATAGTAAGTGGCAAATGAATGGCTTGCAATCTGCTGTCTCCTCAAAGTCAGTTTGCAAGCAGCAGAAATCAACTTCATGTGACGCACAGAAAACCTGAGTGTCTCATTAGCACTAAATTAATAAAAAAACATGCGTCCTGTTTTCTGTCATGCGCCGTGCATGTTTGTGATGAAATATATGAACACAAATGCAAAAGGGTTTGGAATCAAGTTGAGTGTGAAACCAGACCAATGTTGTGATCATGCTTGTTCAATGACAATCAAGCCCCCCAAGGTACCTAGTAAATGGTGGCAGTATCCAGAGTTTTAGGCTAAATTGTAAAGAATATACAAAAGTGAGTGTGTGCTTGCGTGTATGTGATACCTTACGGACCTTTGTAATATCATTATATGATATTAAATAATAATAATTCTATCTTTCTTTTTATTTATTTTTTATAAACTGTATAACTTGGCTGGAAAAATAATGAAAATCCATCGGTCTAAAGGTTTGGGCATCGTATAATATCTTTTACTTTTCTCATATCTGTAAACAAAGGTAAGTTGTCATACACTTGGTGTTAGGTGAAGGTGGAGTAGGCCTTTTTAGTTTAAATTTGTTACTGGATGGGTTTTCATTGTCAGTTGTGAATGTATCAAGATAACAAAGGATTTGTGTTTGTTTTACTAAAGGCAAACCACTTATTCATGCTGTTGCTTCACCTCCCTTTTTTGTAACCTTGTGCAGATGCTGTGCCATTACTGGGTTTACAGGCTTTACCAGTCATTGTGACAATGACATTTCAAGTCATTTTAAACCAGAAACGGTTATGGAAACTATTCAATCGTGTTTTCATAACCCCTAAGTTCAATCAATTAACTTTAATGATTATGCTGTACTTTTTGTAGTGGCTAATAAACAGTTCTTTTCACTTTTATTGACTAGCTTTTAGTCTGTAACCCCAGTTTTTGCTTTTGTCAAAAAAAACAAACAAAAAAAAACTAGGCCTAAGCGATATGTCAATGTCAATGAATTTGTTATGATCCATATTACGACATAAACGATGCTGGTTGAGCTGAACTTGTACTGAACCCGGAACATTAATTTAAATGATTATCAGCAAATGGATGCTTTGCATGTTGATGTATCATAGTGGTACTTTTATGGTTTTGCTGTATATTTCTTGCAGTAAGAAATGCAAGGAAATAAAACTTCATTGTATAACTAGTGAAATACTCCTTTTGTTAGTGTTGTAATTCCTGTTTTTGAGAATTTCCCAGGTTTGGTAATGAAGCCTAAGCATCGGGCTCAGACAGATTGCTGAAGGACGCCAGGGCTGTGTGAACTGATCTCCGCAGCCTCTAGATTGATATGCCCAGGGCAGGGCAGACAATTTGCACTTGTCTCCAAAACAAAGTGATGGCCTGTGGACGCCCAGTGCATATTCGCAGTTGACAGCTTCTCACCTTTTGCCGTAGCAGTTAGCTGGCATGTCAGTAAGAGGTAGTCTAAATCTCTGACAGGATGCCTGATTTTGTTTGGCATAAATTTACTCTCTGCATAACAGGTTTCATTTCATCTCGATTGAGAGTACACTGCTGAAAAATAGTTCTGGTGCCACACTGCCACTACACTGACGGAGATATTGGCAAGAACTTCTCCGTCTCCTTCATTATCACAAGCATCTTAAAAGGAGAGGTCAGACAAAAATTAAAATTATTTCATTTTCATTATTAACTGTAACTTGTGTCGTTCTAAACCTGCAATGCAAAAAAAAAAAGAAGTAAATTTTCCTTAATTTTTCTTTGGCAAGTTTGCACGCATATTTTTAAAGTAACTCTCACATATGGAATTAAGTAAACTCCATTAAATGGATAGTTTACTTCAAAATGATATTCTGTCATCATGCTCTCCCTCAAGTTGTTTCAAACCTGTATGAATTTCTTTCTTCTGCTAAACACAAAGGAATATATTTTGAAGAATGCCAGTTGACACACATTTACTTATGTATGAATAAAACAAAATTCTGTGGAAGTCAATGGGTCCAGTTAGAATAACAGTTTGGCTACTGACATTGTTCTAAATATTCAGAAGTTTCATTTTGAAGTGAACTATCCATTAAACTAAGTTAAGTGAAATTAACAAAGAAAATAAGTAATTTTTACTTGGCTAGTAAAAAGGTTGATTTGTTGGATCGTTTTTGTATGTGTCAATTAGAAAATGAACTCCAAATGTCACAAAATGGCAAGTTACTAATCCTAACAACAAAAGCAATTATAAAACAGTGTAAATAAAGCTGGAAAACCTAATTAATTATTCAAGGCCCAGTGCATGATGGGAACACCAGTATCAGAAAAGTAGAGTAATTTTACTTATTTAACATATATATATAAAAAATTATATAAATATATATATATATGTATGTGCCTATGAATGTTTTTTTTCTTTTCATATTTCATTACATTTAATTACATTACATTTCATAACGCTTTTATGCTTAGCCTATACATGACTCTGCAGCACCAGGGCTGAAACATCCTCCCATGCAGGGGTGTAAACACCTATGGTAGCCATTTACATGTCCGGCCCCCTCAGATTTCTGATTGCTTGACGGGGGGAAAAAAAAAACTTTAGGAGGCAAAATAATTTTTAGTGTTTATCTGAATTACGCTGCGCAAACCAAAGTAATACTCTCCACCGCATGAAGAAGGATAGGCTCTCAGTCTCCACACACATATAGGCTACATATAATATTCATTCTTTTTTTTAAATTTTATTTCAGCTATGGAGCCATTTACTCAATTTTATCAAATGAATGATCAGGAAGGCAGCTGTAGGCTAGTCTCGCACCGTTGCTTGCCGACAGGAGCGGTAATAGGCAACACCTGGTTGCGCAATTAAGAAATCCCACAAAGGCTACATGGTGCGTCCTTCGAAGGACGAGTAGGCTGCATCGTTTGCAGTCCGCGGCCTTTGAAGTATGCAGCCTTCACATTGGGGCACAGCTTCTGAATGTCATTGCTATTATGACGGAGAGGTCAACACACCTCTTTTATTGACGGTGTCCATAGAGTAAAAATATAGGTGACAAGTGACAGTTCAGACAAAAAATTGATTTCCTAGCTTATACTGTAAGTCCACTCTACTTTTTGTGGTTTATTCAGAATTTATACTATTTGCATGCAATCCATCTTTAGTGATCTTTTCCTTGAATGGCTAAAACTACCAGTAAAAATTTGTCATGTCAGACTCACTTCTCTGCTGAAATGAATCCTCTTGGGTGAAATGCGTAACATAACCTCGATGAGAGAGCGCTAACAGCCTCGCAAATTTGATTGTGCTAAAACACCATCGGGCCAATGAAAACATGAAACCTTTCAGTTCAAATTGTTGTTGTCACAAATTTATAAAAGGAAGAAACCCCCTTTCCCCCCCAGCATATTTTCATGCTTTTCCTTCAAGTCATGAGTTTTTCCATTATAACCAAATTTGATTATTCACTTTTGAAAAATGTTCACATCTGCTGAATAATTAGTTTCCCAGATTTGACATGCAAATAATTGTTTAGGAATGGACGAATAGCTCATGTCAGTTGGAGGCTGTTATTTTCTCCACACACTGATTTATAATTTGTACATCGTTTGTTATTTGAAGAAGAATTACTTTGTAGTGAGGAACTGAGTTTCATTTCAGTCTGACGGATAAGCCAATAATTGACAACAGATTCACTGAACATATGATCTAACTAGTGTTTTACTGCTTCCTTTTAGGCGTTTCCTATGTAGCCTACCAATTTTGTAAAGGGACTTTTGGAGTTTTACAGAATCTCTTATGGGTGTTCTTTTGACACCATTGGGGGCAGTAATCATCGTAGTTGACTACTTATTGTTTCAGAGGCGACCAAGCACATAAATCAGCTCATATTTGTCCCGTATGATTAGCAGGTTGATATTTATGTACTGTCACTAATTTGTTTAATATCTAAACTGTATTTGTATATTAATTATCTATATACATGTTGTTTCATATTGGCCCCTATGAGGTGTCATCATGCATCGATCACTGAAAACCAATTTCTGTACTGCCTCAGGGATCCATAATAGACTTTCCTTGATAATGCCAATGAAATTTTATTTGATTTCCCAATATCTCCCCTTGAGGGACATTTCTAAATGGTGAAAAAACACTTTAAAGAATGTGGCTTAATATACTAAAGTAATCACTAAAGATAACCAGATTTCTTGTAAACATTACTTGTAATAAACATTATCTACTGACAAAAGAATGAAACCATAAGCCATTGAGTGACTATTTCTGTGTAAAGCATTTCACTCCCTTGACTAATAAAGAAAACATCTACCAAAGCAACAATAATGGAACTAATATTTTTCTCAAACCTGAGTAGTCATAAACACTGTCTTTAGGCTAAATTATGTCATAATTAAAACACCAAGCTATTTTCAGGTGGACAGTAACATTTACTCAAGTACACTGTATTGACCAGGTTGCTTTAGAGGCATAAGGTCCTGTAATAATGCCACAATAATATAACAATGACATTTACGTTGTACTTCTGCACTTCTACTTAAATCAGTCTTTACACCTTTTACTTGTTACAGAGTAATATTTGACCAGTAGTATCTGTACTTTCACTCAAGTAAGGAAGTTGTACAGTTCATTGAACACTTCCTTGACATCCATTTGAAGGGTGGTGTTCAAACATCCTCACAGTGTTCTCCATCTTGGTCTTGGAAACTGGGCTTTGACTCAATCTGATTAAGTGAAATTTGATATTTAGGCAGAATGGTGAGAAGATTAGCTTCCATTCTATTTGTTTAGAGTTTTGAATTATTGAAATACCACACCACACTGCTGCTGTGGTGCTTTTAATGACAAGTTTGTTTCTCCCTTAAACATTTTTATGATTATAGTACTATAAAATGATCATGTGCATAGGATATTCCTTACCAAACCATTCCCATATCAGACATAAAATGGATTGAGCTCATCATTCAGCATCTGTTGTGCAGAACTGCACTTTGTATTCAGTTTTCTAACATTAAACTTCCGTTGTATATTAAGCCATTTGTTCTCTGCCAACATTGACACGCAGCACCACCTGTGGCCATGCGCAAAACTCGCCACATTCTTCCTCGGGTTTCAACTTGTTGTACAATTTTCCTCCCTTAAGTCATAGATTTTAAATGTCTCTCCAGAAATGGTAAATGTTGAAGTTAGATGGAGGCTTTTAACACAGATAGAGGGAGGGTTGTGGTTATTTTTGGGCTTTGCATGAGATGCGAGCATGGCTTGGAGGTTGAGCCTGAGATTTATTTTTTATTGCATTATCACAATAAGAACCAGTTGTCGTTTGCAATAGGAAACCATAGGAAATGTTTTTCATTTGAAGGTTTTTTGTGCAGAAAACTGAGAAACTCTGCTCAGAACCACTCTAAGGTTTTTCCATGTATGGGAAGAATGTATTTTTAGCCTACAGTTTTCTCCATCCCGAAGTCTTGGAGAATGGGTGCCCCTCTCCTGGTGAATGAGGTAATCATCCTTTAATCTAACAGTAAAGTTAACAGGAATAAAACAAAAGCAAGCAAAGTATTTGAACTCTTTCTGCCCTAAAGGCAGTGCTTTCAGACATCTAAAACTGTATTGGTGAGATCTGTGAAGCTTAAAGCAAAATTATATATGATCAGTTGGCTAGATTGGAATTTCATTCCACACCGTTTTCTGTTCTGAAACAGACAGTGTTGAAAGTGAACAGCAAGTTGAATGATCTAAAGGTTGAAAGAAATTTCCCAGTGCTTTTACTAAATATTATCAGTCTTTGAACAAAGCTTGGCCAATTATAATAGAGAACCGGAACGAATTATTGTAGAAATTACAGTATATCTGGAGCTGGAAATGGGAGATTTGTTAATGGAACATGGTCTTGATCTCAAAGCCATTATGCCAAAACACAGCGTTTTTGTCAGTCTGGGTCATGCCCTTGCCCACAGCATGACAGCGCAAGTCTGGATGTTTAGCCTGTCTGCCCTCCCTCACTGGGTTTGGCATTGTTAGGGTTGTCAGGCTTTAACATAGTTTTTCAATTAAAAAAAAAAACTAAACTATTTACTAACGTAGATTGCCATGTGCACAGGCGCTGGGTGTTCTGGGACTTGAGCACCCACGGAAAAATGTGAGATATTCTTGATCTATTGAAATTCAGGAACCTCTCTAATTGTTGGACCGCACATCCGTAATGCACATGCAGTTCTACTGTATTTTGTGTGACGACATGAAGTAATTAACAAAAAAAAAAACCCAAAGAAATTCAATTTTCAGGTACATCAGCGAGAGAGCGACTCACAACAACATTTACAGAAAGACTATGTGAATGAAGATGTTTGTTTATTTGTAGTCTGTGTTTCTATACCCAAGACATGAATAACTTTTGTGTACTGGTTCTGGAGGGTGGGAAGTGGGCATCCTCATCTTTATTTTGTACAGTGACAGATGCTCGCAAATAAAAAAAAAGGTTTTTGTTCCTCATTGCCTATCTGATCTAATGTATGAGATGTTTTTTCCTTAGGCCGATCACATAGCTCTGAAAAGACAGCAGTATCTCCCTGAAGTCGGAGGGCTAATCTAATACAGTGCATAAAAGCGGCCACTTCAAGGATATTTACAGGCTAGTATGTCAGTATAACTGAAATATGAAATGATGGGCATTGCTGGGTAATTTCAGCTCTTTGGCGATACCCAGAGCCTTCAGGTGGATGACAGCTCTGGTTATGGGTTCGTGGTGTGACTTGTCGACTGTTTTTTTCAAAGATGGCTCCTGCCTGTATACATGAAGTGGACTGTCTTTATAAAATATCTTCTTTTTAAATGGTCTGTACACTTAAACAGTTCTCAATGCTTCATTTTGCATGGAGGGAAAAGAAATAATTATTTTATTCAGAAAGGATGCATTAAATTAATCAAGTTTTGTCAAGTTTTTGTGGGGAAAGAAATAATTATTTTATTCAGAAAGGATGCATTAAATTAATCAAGTTACTGACCATTAAAAAAGAAATTTATGATGTTATGAAATTTCTGTTTCAAATTTCTATTTATTAAAGAATCGTGAAACAATTTATCAGTTTCCACAAAAATATTAAGCTGCACAATTTGTTTTAATGTCGATGATTATAGGCAATGTAATGTTTCTTGAGCAGTATATCAGAAGGATTTATGAAGGATCATTTGACCCTAAAGACTGAAGTAATTCTGATTTGGCATCACAGGAATAATTACATTTTTATAATGTATTAAAATTTTTAAAAAGTTGCAAAAATAAATATTGTTTTTCTTTTTTTGATCAAATAAATGTATATGTGCATTTGTGTGATTGGCATTTCTCCAAGTTATGTTTTACTTTTTTAATTTATATAAAAAGAAAGATACTACACAAATGTGCAAACTTAAACGCTTTAAGGTCCTTGTTCTAACATTACCACTGCAGATTCAGCAGCACTGTGGGAACTTTGGATTGAACAATTTGTGGCCTGGCCCGTCTGTCATTACACGTCCTTGGGTTTCCTCTCAAGAACTGTAATTCTGATCAGCTGGCCTCTGAGCTTTCCGTCAGCCGTCAGCTTGAGTTGCAAACAGGTTTCATGAGTGCTTTTGTACCCAGTCCCTCAGTTTCTGTGAATTCTTCCTGGGATGGGAGTGAGCTACATGTAATGTTGTGTGTGTGCCTCCAACATCGACTACTCTGGCACAGGGATGAGAGAAATCAGTTTTAGTAGTTTTAAAATGAGCAGTTTTGGGTACAGGGCTGTAGGTTAATCAACAGGTGGTTTGCTTCACTGTGCAAATGGACACTCATGTACAATACATTTTTTATGCATTGATTGTTTGTGAATAAAATACAAACACATTCAATATTTTTTACTGGTGGAAAAACTCATGAAAAAATTAATTCAGTGAGATATGACCTGCAAAAAAAAAGTTTTCGTTAAAAGATAAGGAACACTGATGTTGCAATAAATCAACGAAATACAGTTTTACTTAAATCCAATGTCCCAGTATTTTTCAGACCTGGGTGTTGTGTGTTTGTTTTGTTTATTTTTCTCTGCCGGTGACCTGATTGTGCCAGTTTGGGGGCAGTGCATGTCAGACCTCAAGTTCCTCTCACACCTCAGAGACCTGAACAGTGGACAAACACAGTGGAGGACTTAAGGCTACACAATTGTCTCATTGAATGTCCTTATCTCTGCTTGCACTCGAGCGTGACTTCTCACAGTTTGTTCTGCACAGGTTTTGCCCTCGAACCGTCAGCAGGCTGGGTGCTCACCACATCATTTTTGCTGAAATTAGGTTTCTTTCATGGTAGGGCAAAATCGACAGTCTTTGAACGATTAGTGTGATACATAATCAAAATAACTTATTAAAGAAAGACACTACTTTGTCGCATCCGGTGTAGACCATTTCTAGCTGTTGCGTCATGACGTGTCAATGGATGCTTCTGGTGTAGACACGGTGTTATCCATATTCTGAAGGTTTAGAGGGATCATTCAAATCCTCACTGTAAAAACCTTTGACTCTAATATGTCAACAAAATGAAAGGATTTTTGATCCTAGCTTAATCCAATGTTCAGATTTCTGTTCTGGAAATGTATGCTTATTACTGCATATTTAATTAAATAATGCATGATTTGCATATTTAAAAAACATTTCAGGCCTATAGGCAACATGAGACGGGCCCTGCTTGGGCCTATAAATACAGCTCGATGGGCTGATGTAATCTGATTTTTTCATATCTTCAGCGAAGCTCAAGCATCGTTGGATCCGGAGGGAAGAAGCCGCGCCGTTTGAGAAAAAGCCTTTTGCGGGCCTTCTTCTGAAGCCGCTGCCCTTCACCTCGCCGCCTTCAGTCGCTGTACCTGCTTCGCTTTCCGGCGTTAATATCCTTTTACTCTGCCGCTGCAACTTTTTTTTCTTTAAGAGCAGGGATGCTCTGGCCCCGCTGCCCACTCTATGGCTTTCCCCCGTCTTGCTCCTGCCTTAGGTATTGGATCGAATCAGGGAAAACGGATGCTCAGTGTTTTGAACGACAAATGTTCTCTCTAGAAGAGGGAACGAATACTGCATTTCTTTTCCGTGCCTGCAACACGCTCTGCTCCGCTTCGGCGATGAAAAACCAGATTATATCACCCCATCGAGCTGTATTTATAGGCCCATGCCACGTCCTTGTCAGCGGGATGTGACGTAGTGGGCGCAAAGCGCCCCCATTGGATCCTCTCTCGATAGGCTGCTACTGTTGCCGCAGGACAGCCAATAGGCACGCAAGCGGTCTTGCCTATGTCTGCATGCTGCCACAACGCGTTTTACATTAATTCAAAATTAAGGATAATTTTTGGCTTCAATATCTCGTGGAAAAGAGTCTTTCCCCGAGCGTAAGATATTACGCAGTACTCATTCCCTCTTTTAGAGATGAACCAAGGTTACGTTAGTAACCGAGTACGATAAGTAGTTGGTGTGGTTTTTTTTTTTTTTTTGCCTTATAAGAAAAAAGTTGAATGAAGTTCCTCTTTCACTATAAATTTTATTTCAAGAGCTTGCTTGGGTTCATACTTCCATTTCAATTTCATAAATCAAAGAGGATGTCAGAATGTGACATGATTGGGGGAAAAAGGGCAACAGTGTCAGTTGTGACCAATGTCTGATATATGATACAGTCTGATTTAATACTGTTGATATTGGGCAGTTTGCTTTAAGTTTACCCGAGATCGCACTGGGGTCATATCATACGATCTGGCAGGGAACAAACATAAAGGACAGGGGAAAAAGAACCTGGCTTATTTCTCCCGCTTCCTTCCCCACATTTCAGAGCAGAACGTGAGAGGATAAGAAAATAGACTCCAGAACATTTGTATTCTGAGATTGTGCAGTTTTGGTTCTTGTCAACACTACAGTGGCATCATACAGCCACAGCTGCAGATGAACAACGGCTCACTGCCGAAGGTCTTTTTGTGGACAAAGCACATTCCATTTTACTGGCACAATAAAAAAAAACATGCTATTAAGGGATTTATCATTGTTGTGGTATGACATGGCCTGCTATTTTACTCACAATATAGAGTTATGTTGGTTAAAACGCACCACCTTTCTCTGAACTGCAAGGATAAGTGTTGAAATAAAATTGAGTCTGATCCTGAGGGCTTTATTTTAAGGCCCTTTTTCTCATTAAAAATCTGTCCATGTTCCACTGAAGCCATTAAATAAAACTATTGCACATAAAAAATTGTTACAGTACATACATTACAAGTACCTGGGTCTTATGACAACATTGTGTCATTGTTTATATCGTCATCTTTAATTTATGATTAAGCAATACTAGCCTGTTTCCTTGTGCTCTAACCATAACCAGGTTAGAGTCTCAAATGTACATTTACTTAGGTAGTTAGTGAGTGGTTGTAATTTCATTCATGATATTATTCATTAATTTAATGATTTCAATCATATAGCAATTGCATTCATTATGTCAGAACTTCAGCCTATATTGGGGGTATCCAAGTTATTTCACCTTTTTAAAGTTTTTTTTTTTTTTTTTTTTTTACTTTTTTTTAAGGAATGCAATAGTTACTTTTCCAGGTAATTAGTTACTTATGTACAAATGTAACTCAGTTACTAACTCAGTTACTTTTTGTGAGAAGTAACTAGTATACTATAACTAACTACTTTATTTAAAATAACATTCACAACACTGATAATATTTCACAAATAAATACAAACCATCCTACAAACTGCATGAAACCTTTGAACAAATACCAAGTCTAGTGCATACAAATGCATATCTGTCTGTTATGATTGAGATCTCTGCTTGATTTTCTCACAAATGTGTCTAGGCAGATTTTATCACAAATGTGTCCAGACAGATTTTCTCACAAATGCAGATGTGTAACTCCCTCTTCTAAAATGGTTTATAGCACTAATATAATATATATAAAATAGGGGATTAATTTAGTGCTATAGTCTGAGGAAAACGTTTCTGTCTTTATCTATAATAAACATCTTTGAGATTTTCTTTGCTAAATGTTTTACATATCTAGACAGAAATCCACATTACAGTAGCACTTAGTAACACTTCTCTCCAGGGTCGGTGCCAAGGGCATTCACAAGTTACTGTATTTTACTATAAATGGAGCACTTTTAAATTGACTTTTAAATCAGCATCCAGGACCAGAACTATCTGATTTAATAATTTAGATTTTACGCATTTATATTATTCTAAATGATCCAGTAGGCATGCAGTATGCAGTCTAGTGTCCTCTCTAAATGTCCTTTTCTCTCCTGGTCTCGTATTTCCTCAATGGGCAGTTAAAGATGAGTGGGCACTGGGCAGGCTTGAGTGACAGTGAGGTTGGCTGTTAATGCTCCTGCCACATTCAGCCGGCTTAGACTTTTTATTGGAAAATTAGAAACAGTGGGTAGTCTGATGGAATAACGATGTGTAGATGCTTTCGTGGGGCATGTCTTTAGTCCAGACCTTGGTAACCATGACTACAGGCTTCTCTGCTTACAGAAGACCACGAGGAGTCATGGCTGTTTGTTTTGCCCTGAGAAGAACCACCTGAAACATAAATGCTGTAATAAAGATCTGGTTGGATTTCATTAGATTTGCAGACACTGGATGCGGCTTTCTATAATCTCTAAGGTTTTTCTCAGTTTGGTATATTTAGAGAGAGGAATATCAGAAAATCACAAATTGACATTCTAGGAAGTTATTTATTAGAATATGAACACTTGTAGGATGCTCAGGTGGCAGTTGCTTTTAATATTCACTTATTACCAAATATGTTTGGCCGTTGCTGTCAAATAAATTGATTAATCAATAGTTTAATCGGTTGGAAGAATAATCGTGAGTTCCAGCCAATGAGAAAATTTGTCCATTCTGTTCAAGCGGATAAATAATGGATTATTTCCTTCAGCTGAGACACTTCAGATCATCTTCATAATTGTTTTCAGTTAAGTGCAAAATGTGCAAGGCAAGCCAAGTCTGTCATATAGGCTACATAAAATTAAAAAGAAACACAAAAAGCTTATCAGTAGTACTGATTCAGTACTATTATTTGGCTGGAAGAGATTTTCTGCTAAGGAGAAAAGTGTTTGGTGAAATAATAAAGATCTCTGTAAATTGGCTTAATTGGATTTGATATTAGAAGTGCAAGTGATTCTATGTAAATTAGCATCTTTAATTTTTGTATTGTAAAAAATATGAGCTAAATTATTTTTTTGTTTTTGTGTTTTTGCTAAAGGAAGACTGTTTTATCATTGCTGTTCGCAAAAATATTATTTCCAACAGCCTGTGGTAGTTTTTGTTCGGAGTTGCTTTTCTTCATAAATCTTGATCTTTTTGTTTTGTTATTATCAGTGTTTGCTGGCAGCAATAGTTCAGTTATTGGTCGCAGTCCATTATGGCAACATGTGACTGTCTGACTGCAGGGTTTTATGGAGGATATAGCAAGCAATTACTTTTTAATGATTCTGAACTTCTTCAGTATAGTGACTACAATACAATTTTGGCCATAACTCCATTAGTGCGTCACATTCACCTACAATCTGCTAAAGGAATGGCCTCTCTTGTGTATCGTTTTCAACGTGTCATAAAATTGTGTCTAAAAAATATCTATCTATCAGTATCATCGCACTTTCCTTTTATGTGCTTGATCCACGTGGTTATTTTGTCCCTAAAACAATCTTGTAGAGAATTGTGGCTCTTATTTTGTTATCTGAAGCTTTACATTTTCCTTAAGAGATGGATTTCTGGTTTTTGTTTTATGTAAAAATGCTAGTTCAGAAAATGCCTTTGCATGTATGTTTTGTGTTGGCTAAATTTATGAAAGGATTGTATTTTAACGCATTGCCATTTTACAGCCTTATAATTAGGGATGTTCTGATTGATCAGCTAATAATCACATTCTATGACTGATCGGTTGTCACTAAATTTGGTCTCAGTAGTGTTCTCAGTAACATAAGAACCTCCAAAGTCCAAACATAATCAAATTATGAAAATGTCAAAAAATTGGAATGTTTTCTATCAAATAAGACCATGTACTTAATTAAACCATTGTTTTTGTTCTTATAAGCCATTGGTTAGACATGAAATATTTGAAAATGAGGTTTAACAGTGACCGTCAACAGAGAGCTTGCATATCGCTTATATAAAGCTTGAATAATCTGTAATCAGTATTGGCTGCAAGAAATCCTGATCTGAGCATCCCTATTTTTAATAGATAGGAACTGCTCAGAAACAGTTTCAGGCTGACTGTCAGGATTTAACATTTTTCTGTAATTTAAGTGTAGCAGAAGTGATCGTTCCTCTAATGACAAATAAATAGTACCTTTTTGGCATTCATAATAGTTAATGCAACAACTTTATTTTATTTTTTTTAATTTTTAGCTGCATGTTTGCTTGGATTGCAGAGATGCCCTTTAGATAACTTAAACCAACACTATAAACGAGCAGGATGTTGGCATTTAGCAGATTCTTTTCATCCGAAGCAATTTACAGTAGACCGCTTGCTGAGACCCAACCCCTCAGGAACCTGAACTTAACAGCTTTGCTCAAATATTCAACTGTGATTAGAAATAAGGGTCTAGTCGACAGAACTGTAACTTAAATGTGTTATGTATGAATTTATTAATTTGTGGTTATTGATCCTGTTATTGTTATGAAATTATACAATTATAAAAGTAACTCTTGGCCCAACTGACCACTTCATCGTCCTTATTGTTGAGCCAGTAAGGTTGTGTTAGCGGCCATGTCTTTATTCATCTTCTTGCATCAGCATGTACTGTATGTCACTTTGAATAATTCAATGCTGGGAGTCTTGTCAAATTCTGGCTCAATTTGTTAAGGACACTTAATTTTTCCACCATGAAGACGATTTTCTCTTTCGGTATGTTTTTGAAACTCTCCGAGTTCAGCACTTCCATTTCACTTATCAGTCTGCAAGCAGTGGCTCTGAATCTAAATCAAACAAAATTGTCTGGATTGCTCGTGCAAATCTTCATCAGCACTGGCATTTTAGCTACATAATTGGGGTCTTGTGTTCTTGGAGGCTCTGTGTGTTGCAGAAATGAACGTTCATTCAGCCACACTAGCCTGACAGGTCTTGGTCAAATCGACTCACAGGTTCTGAGCGGCTCTCCTGCAGAGGGATGAAGGGAATGAGGCCGTGGCCATGGGCTGTCAGCACACGGAGGGTGCCGTGGTTGATCTCTTGGCAGGTAATTCTGTGATGCTGAGCTTGATTAGCGAGCTGTCTGTGGGTGGGAGAACAGAGGTTTTGGCTCTTCAAAGCCTCTGTGCTCAGACCAGGTGCTCTTCATTAGTAATACCAGCCCTGGGCAGCATGCTAATGGTTTTTCCTCATTCCATCAGTGTACTAAGCAGTGAGAACGCACGCATTTACCGCAATTTAATGTGAGCTGTATCTTACTGATTCTTGTAATTAGAGATGGAGTCACGATGGTTGACTATTCATCCAACATTCATTGGATGACATCCAACATGACTTTTCAATTCAACAACTAGTAGATTGTGAGTATGCATGGTTTGTACTGTGTATATATATATATATATATATATATATATATATATTATTTTTCTCACTCCCCAGAAAATGGTGAAGTGAACCCCCTTCCCCCACCCCCAATATTATTCAGGTCTTGCTGAAGACCAAAGTTTACTAGACAAGGATTAAACTCGATAAAGAAATATCTAATTTAAAACGCGTGACCTAGTTCTTAAATGTACTTTTTGCTAGCTGCCGTGGCTGTGTGGCTTGACAGCTGTAGCACCTCAGTTCAAGCGGAGCACATGTGAACCGATCATCTCATCCACTATACACAACACAAAATAAACACAAGTGAACATCAGAAGGTATGTTGAAAAATGCAGCTCAAAATACGGAAATCCGTATCCTCGCATGTAATCGCTCAATCATGGTTTCAACCAAGTAAAGGCGTCAATAAAACTGCTTGTAAACAATCTCATATTTACCGTTACCTCAGAAAAGCTATCCATTGTCCAAAAACTTGTTAATCGGCTAGAAAATTGTACTTGGAGAAGGAGCATTTTGCTAAATACATTCGCTATATTGCATATTCATTGTATTTTTACTTCACCTTTTTTTCAATTTGAATGCATGTTTGAATTAATCCATTTTATGTCAGCCACCATGCAAATGTTAATATAAAAAAGAATAAAAACATAATTATGTAATTAAAAAAATTACAATGTTATTATAACAACTTTCTTATGTAATTTAAATGCAAGTAGCCATCAATTAATTTTAACGTTTAATTCTATAATGATGTATTAACTGTAACTGTGGCTCCTGTTATGGTTTACAGCATTAGTTAAAATATTTTTTTTTTCTTTGAGGAAATTTGCCATGTACTGCACCTGATTAAATGAATCCCCAATTAATCAATTTTGAATCTAAGGTAATTGAATCTCAAGCTTGTAAATATTTTTTTTTTCTTTTTACTTGATGCAAATGTTGTCTTTTCCCTTAATTTTATTATCAGAGTGCACCAGAATGCTACAACACTTTAATTCATAAACACATCACCTTTTCACCTCTTGTGAGTTTGCAGGTCTGTAAATAAAAGATTGACAAACTCGACACACATCTCAGTCATTTAATAAGGTTTTTTTCTTTAAAAAAATAGCAGCATGATACAGCTGTCCTGATATAATACTTTATCCAACAATGTTGATGTTCATCACAATGAACATCAATTTAAATTAATAACATATTCAATAATGAACAGGTGTAAAAAGTTATTGCATGTATAAATTGCACTTTTAAAGTGTTTTTTTGGTACGACTTAAACATGAAAATGTGTGGTGTTGCACATCTCTGTAACTGTTAATAACTTGTTTTTGTGTCTTCTCTAGCAGAGAGCAATTGTTGGCTTATAAGCTTTTAGCACATACCTCTACTTGACTGTTTAAGTTGCCTTTGCTCCAGCTATATCTCAACCATAATGTGCATATTTCTGGTTCTAACCGGGAAGAGGTGAACTGCTGTCTGGGACTCTTTGTTTTATTGTCCTTAGTTTTACCACACCTAGTCTAATGTTGTAAATCCCGCACAATGTAATCATTGGACCCCACTGCCAATTTTTCAGCCTGCATGCAAAAAGTGAGGTTGGCTTCAGCAAACAAGATAGCATGACTCATTCCAAAGATGCAAATTTTGGAAGATAGAGTTTCAAATTCAGATCCAAAGATTTAGCATACAGATGGTAAAAATGTTAGTTTACTCTGATGAAGCAACCCAAGCCTTATTCCCTGAAAAAGAGTCTGTTGCTACTTCATACGGCCCATCACTGCTGCTTTTCAACAGTGTCTGTCTTGGCATGATTCAAAACTCTTTCATTGATTTGCATTGCATTTTATATATATATATATATATTATCCTCATGGAAGTACTTGAGATGGATTATAGAACACAAACAAACTATATACTGTGTTAATTCTCCATGTTTATTCAGTCAAAATGTCTCTATCTGCGTTTTATTCTGCTACAGCGATAGCTGGCTGCATTTTAGTCTATTCTTTTATGCCTTTCACTCGCTAACTTCTTCTGTCTCGTTCACTCGGTTGTACATCATTAGTTGCATTACTGGCGGAACTCTTGCAATGTGTTTAAATGAAAGACATTAAGTCCTTGATCACTTGAATACACAATGGAGCTGATTTATTATTTACTTTTTTAACGCACCATTCTATAGGCCTGTATACTGTATATGTTGGAGAAAATATAAAAATTACAAATTAAAAAAAAAACTAACGAAAATGCTAAATATACAATAAACTATAATGGACAAATGTAGTAGCTACGAGTACAATGCGGATAAATGTCAAAACTCCAATATCATTGTTGGGTTGGGTGGAGGTAAATTAAGTGCTACATGCCTGTGATATCACAATCATGGTGCATTGTGGTCTATGGATGTGCCTGGAGTGTACACATTGAGTAGACGTGGTCCCTCTTTCAAAATCGAGGGTTCAAGGGTCTGTCAGAATGTATAGGCTCACTATTGGCCAGCATCACACATCATTACATACTGATAGAATTTTCATTTTTTGGTGAATGAACCCTTTAAGCTTAATGCATTTATAATCGTACAACATAAGCGAAATGGAAAAATCTTGTAAGTACAATAAAAAAAGCTTTAAAAGTTTTGTTGAGTGAAGAGTAAGTCATGTTGAATCCCAGGACAGCTTCTGGTTACCTTTGAAGCTCCATTTAATGATAAAATAAACATTATTTTGTCTAGAAATTATGAGCCATGTGTGCTTTATAAATAGTTTAATTCTCTGAGTCATTAAAGAGTCATTGATGTAGTTTCTGTTTGTAATTCAAAGGCAACACACCTTAGGGACACACCTTGGTTGGAGTCAGAGTACCTGTGTGGTCTGGTCTCTGGGGGCCTGACTGTTATCATATAATATCATTCAATAGTTTGGGGATCAGGAAGACCATTATTTTTTTATTCAGCAAGGACGCACTTAATTGATCGATTGAACAGTAAAAACTTTACTAAAGATTTCTATTTTAAAATGCTGTTCTTTTGAACTTTCTTTTAATCAAAGAAACATGGGGTTGGTGTCCTGCTGATTTAATGAGTGAGTATTTCGCGCACTATAGGATTCTTAAATAAATACACAAATAACATTATTTGGGTGCTTTATGCAACAAGTAGATCTTTCCCGAATAAAAGGCATTATGCAGTCAGTGCTGGACTTTTTCCCCACTTTTTTGTATGACATATGACTACCTTTAGAGACAATACATTTAGAAAATCCTTGTAGAGTGCTCTGCATCGGATGCTGCAGTTTGTGTCTCAATGTCCAAGATTGTCGGAAGTGTTTTGGACCAATTTTTAAAAAATGAAGTTGTAATGCCGCAGATTTATACCATGAAAGAGATTAAGTGGATTTGGAAAACATGTGCCAGATTCAATTTGGTATGATTTGAATTACGGGTATTGTTCAAAATTCATGTATTTAATGAAAGGTTTAAATGTTGAGTACTGTAGATTAAACTCAATAATTGAAACGGGTCCAATTTTCTGATTTAACAAACTCTGATTTGTTCATTCATTTATTTTCCTTTACAAAGTTATTTAATTGACTTTAATACAGATTTAATAAAATAATCCTTTCGTTTCTTGGAAATAAAATAGCTAATTACATCCGCTTTCGTTTTGGTTTATTTTGCAGACTGGTCATTTTAAAATACCTCTCTCTTTATTAAAACGTTCTAAAATGGTGGATGCATTACAAAACATTTCCTCATTTCACTTCCTCATTTTTTTGTTTCTTTAATCAATTTTACAGTTAGCCTTTATTTCCTTTATTTTAACCAGGAGAATGACATTGAGTTATTACTATCTCTTCTTCCAGAGAGACCTGGTCAAGGCGGCAGCACAAAGTTTCACACACTAGAATCACAAAATAACAATACCACATTTTACACATTTAAGAACAAAATAGATGGAAGCGAATCAGGAAAAACAATTTCAAGTGTCATTTAAAACGTTGTGCAAGAGACGTTTAAAAGTGTTGTTGAAGTGCTTAAGTATATTTTGCAATTCATTCCATTTATAAAAAGAAAAAGCACCTTTACCAGATTCCACCTTTAGATCTTGGAGATTGTGTGAATATAAAAAAGACAAACTAAATTAGATTCAGCTGTCAACTCTTTCCTGAACGTTTCCCATCACTGATCAAACTGCATTTTTAATTAAGCTGTGTGTCACCTGCTTGGAGTCAGAGGCCATTTCATTCCCCAGTTCACAGCATGACTGCTGATTTCTGGGTGTGATCGGGTTGAATAATGCTCTCCTTAGACAGCAGGTGAGGCTGAACTCGCCTTGAGTTTTTCCATCTGCGAGTTGCCGTGTCAGGTGGTAACTGGTAGTCTGAATGCAAGGCACACGCTAGACATTTGATGGAATGGCACAGCTGGACAGAAAAAAAGCAAAAAAAAAAAAACAGAGCAAACTCCTTTGCCACAAAAACAACAGTTTAGGTCTGGAGCTGTTGGATGGCTCAAGCAGTCAAATGTGTTTTGACTTTTCAGGATTACCATTACAAGTATTTACAGCTATTTGTGCATTAAAGAGTCTGCTTTAGGCCTATAATGCGAAAGCTCTTTGTTTTTTATTCTCTGTTATTTTTTTAATACACCAGTATTAACTAATTTAAAGGATTAAGGCGGGCATACACTGTGCGATGTCTGTGCGATTTCAGCAAGGTACCTACTCACACTGAACGAGTAAATCGCATCCGATGCAAAGCCAAAGTTCAGGATTTATGTGCTCACACTGTACGGTCCGATCGTCGGGCTGCGACTTCACTGCTCACACTATACGTGTAATATCTGCGATAACCCCCTGGATTGCGCCTATTTACGTGTATGTATCCAGAGATATTGTCAAAACAAGCATCTGCTATCATTATCAAGATGATTTAGTATTTTCAATTTATGCATTTAATTATTATTCTTATTATATTCTCATTATTAGGGGAGGCCTATAGGCTAATTTTACTGTTAAATTGATCCGCTATTATAATTAATTTGCCACGCAATATTTTCACAGCACATAACCAACGTGCTGTGAGGATAATAAAATATTACATAATCTTACTCCTCATTAAAAATTATCTAAAACATTTAGGTCGATTACAATGAATTATATGCATATAAAATAACTATTAACAGTCTATAATATATCCGAACATTGCCATTATTAATCATCAATGAAAATTAAAAACAGGTTTATTTCAAAAATATTGTTTGACAAAATAATAAAAGAGGTGTTGCATATCAGGTGGCTTGAAGACGGTGGGTAATATTATCCATTTTGCAACACGAACTGGAGGTAAGCAACAGTAATTTGTAGTTCTTTTTTATTTTCGTTTTATTTTTGCTGCAGATGAAATGGTTAAACTTCTGTTTTCGCGCAGGTGCAGTGAGGGAAAAAACACTGAGTTTAGGGCAATCGGTTCGTAGCTTTGCTTCAACTGTGCGACACAGTCACGAGGAGCGACCAAAATCTCTGACATGCCAGAAATTCATCCGACCATCCGATTGTCGATCGTGAGAGGTTAATCGCCTCTCGTTTCTCCCTGTACACTGCACGAACACTGCACGACAAACGACGCACGACAAAGCTGAAAATCGGTCCGACACGAAAATGAGTCGCACGAGTCCGAATTCGGCTCAAAATCGGAAGAAAATCGCACAGTGTATGCCCGCCTTTAGTTTACCCAAAAATGAAAATTCCTTTATTAAGATTTACTCAACCTCATGTCAAGCTCTAGAATGACAAAAAAGCACCACAGAATTTATTTTGTGTTTTGAAGCCATGCAACAGTGACTGCATAAGAAATCACTGAAAATGTTGTTGTAGTGTACATGTACATTTAATTCCAGCTGAACTGAATGATTAATTGAACATGTCGGATTCTTTCACATCACTGCTTCTCTTATGAACACGCCACGCAGAGCTAACTGTACAGCAGATGTTAAGCAGCATTTCATAATTCTTTTACAGTGCTTTTTTTGGTCATTTTGAAGCTTGACATCCCCAGTCTTCATTCATTAAATTAAATTGAAAGCAGGCGCCACGTTATACAAAAACGTTCTTTTTGTGTTCCACAGAAGTAAGTTTGGAACAGCATGATGGTGAGTTAATGATGACTGAAAATTATTTTTGGATGAATAATGTGGTTGCATGATGTTGACTGGCTCTGTACAAACATGCAGTGAAATACAGAGACACTAAGATCAGTTTGGAGCGTATGCTAGAATGTAGCGTGCATGTGCCGTCAATCAGCTTCCCACCCGATAGTCAGTGGTTGAAGCAATTAACTGATTTCCTCGCTAAATATATTACATTTTGATGTGAATGAAAGATGTCTGCTTCTCTATTCCTATCTCGGCATCACAAAGTAGACTTAATTAGATTATTTAAAGAAGTGTCAAGCGATATTTGTCACAAACAGTTTTTTATCGCAATATTTAGCCCACACATATGGGTTTGTCCAAATGCATGACGTTGTGCATTGAGCTGTGATGATAAATGTTTATGATTTGTTTTGACACCCAACCATGGATTGGTGAGTGTGTGGCCTGCTCCTGTTGTAACACAGCACTGTGCAAATTCATTTGTTCCACCCTGTAGCACACAGTAATGAAGGGATAAAATAGTCCTTTTATTTTGTGCTGAGGTGAATTGTATCTTTTACGCCTTCCCGGCAGCTGACGATGACAGCGGTCGCTTTCGCAATAAATGTTCCTCACCGAGACGGCATCTTCTCCATAATTTTGCCGAAAGGCTTTTTATAATGTTTTAATGATTGATGATGCTACCTTTTCTTGAATTTACTTTATAGCTGGCTGCCTATCAACTGTCCTGCACAGATCATCTCCAACCCTAATCAAACACACCTGCCTTTAATTTTCAAGTGATCCCGAAGACTTTTATTGGCTGCTTTAGGTGTGTTGGATTAGGGTTGGAGATAAACTGTGCAGAACAGTCGATTGGCAGGAGCAGGAATTGGGCACACCTACTTTATAGGTCAAAGAAAATATCTAGAGCTCTTTTACTATTTAGTTTGAGGTTTTGCAACGGTTTCCAGAAGTTGTCCAGCACCCCAATGAACTCAATATCAGCATAAAATTGTGATGTTGATTAAAATTGTGATTAAAATGTGATTTTAATGCTTGGATACAGATGAGAAGGAAGTGGAACATTTTAAAATAGTTTTTCTAGTTGTTGCTTCAGAAATCAAAGGATCTGTGCAATGAATATTTAACCGGAAATATATCATTTGGTATTGGGACACCGACATGTAAAGACTGAACTCCTTACAATATGAAATAATGAATGGACATTAGATTGCAAATTGAATGTGCTCTGAACACTAAGCTTGCTTATCTGGAAGGTCGCTGCCAATAGCTCGTAATAGGTCGTGGGCTGTAGAAGACCAGCTGCTTGAGGAGAAGCTTCGTGAAGCTTGGCTGGACGTTCCTCTGTGCTCAGCGTTCTCTCACACCTGCTCCCTCACCCTGTTGACCCAAGAGCCAGAATTTCCTAACATGAATCACAATCTGTGTCAGGTGAAAACTCTGGCTTTGCTTGAATAGTCAACAAAGTTGTTGTGATGATTTGAGTTACTGTAGCACTGGGAATCCAGTTAAAATACTAACATTATTTGGTTTATATTAAAATCATTGATCCATGTCAATGGTTCTAACCATTTTGACATTGGATAGTTGATATCTTTCTGTTTTTATGAGGATTTGTTATCTATTACACGTTTCTGACATGTTCAATTGAGGCACTTACAATCTAAAGGAAGTTACAACAAATATTGAAGTTCTAACAGTGTATAAAATGGTAATAAGTGATTTTTGTTTATTTTTTTTTACATTGGAACATTTGTGGTTTTGATCCTCAGTCTTGTTTTCCTGGGCTTGACGACCAGACGCTCGTCCAAATAAGCTTTGGAAGTGACTCCGTTAGCTGGATCGGCCCTGCCTGTCCAGACTGCACATTTATTTACTGCTAACCTTGGCAGAGGCTTGGGTGTGAATTATTACTAGCTCTGTGTTTTGTTGCATGGTTGTTTGTTACTTAAGGGCTTGGCCTTGACACAATTGACAGAATACCCATATTTTCCGACATTTGTTATTAAGTGAGGTGGTTATTAAGCTGACTGCTTTGTTGATGCCAAGCCTCCCGTAGATTGGGTAATCTTCTTCACCAGCTTTCTTTTTGCTCTGGGCCTGGTTTTGTCCTGGTTTTGTGGAAATGACGATGTCTGCTCACTTTCTTGCGTTCATGGTCTATTTGCTCATCACAATACCAATACTTTCAGTAGTGGGTACCAATTCTAGTTTAAGGATGCCAATTTAGAAGCCATAGCAATATAATAATGGAAATATTATTTTAATTTGAGGTCAAAATGTTTTAGTTTGTGTTTGGTATACTGATGCTGTGAAAAGACTTGGTATAGTTTTATTTATTTATTTTTTGTATTGACTTCCCTATTTTATAATGAATAATAATTACTTAAGTTGAATGTGGTCTCATAAAACACATTTATTGTGTCCATCATTGTTATCTGTTTGGATATCATCTAACTACCAGTTAGGTCTTTTTGAATTCTAGCTGTCAACAGTTTTTAAAATGATTGAGAGAGATTTTTTCCAACATCTTGTTGGACAATCTGCTGCTTCCCTTGAAAATGATTTGATCTGATCAAACTCAACAGGAGGAGAGAGATATGCAGAACAACACAGGCTCCTTGTCATGGAATCTGTGGTTACTACAGCAACAAAAAAATTAATTAATTATTAAAACTGGACTTAATACAATGGAGAAAAATTTGTCTTGAGTTTTTAGGTTTGGCAAAAAGTTATTTTTCGCTCCTTGTAATCTGCTTGAAGAAAAATGTCAGAGCCAATGTACTATTACTGTTTTATGAATGTTTTTTCTATAGTACCAATAGCAGTATTCTGCAGCACCACTTGCATACATTTCTTTTGTTTGGTTCAATTACCATTTTAACCTGCACAATATGACTTTATGCTCATGATCTGCTCTTCTCTTTGGCAGGATGACTGGAGTGGCATTAATTCAAACAGAGTTCAATCACACAGCAATGCAGATGACAAAGCCCACAGCCTAGAGACTCTTCCTCCAGGTAAGAGCTAACCTGACAACCCATATGCATAATCAGCTCATGTCAGGATTAAAGTTTTCTTTTTTCTTAGGGTTACGCTCAAAGATGGACTTTAATGAACAGCTTGCACAAAACAGGGCATTAGGTTTTTCTTCTCCCATAAACAGGACTTAACCTGAGGTTATTTGTGGATGTAGGTTAGACAATCTCACTTCAAGGCACTTAAAAATGCATGAGTGTGGCTGTATTACTTGCCCGAAGACAAGAATTTGGTGTCTTCACTCTTTATTCCCTTTTGGAAATGTACTTTATTGTGATCCAACTGAACTAGCCTGCCTAATACATTAAGATATTGTATGTTTTTTATAGACTTCCTGTATTTAAAAGCAGTATTGTGGTAGGGTTGTGAGTGCATTTTTTAATTAGTTTGTTAGTTTCTGTGGCATGCGATCGCTCTGGAACTGAGGTCCACAGAGAGCTGTTCTATTAAATTTGTCATAAACGTCAGATTACATTCATGTGTCATTGCATGCCATACAACATGTTTCCTGTCTATTGTTGTTCTTCCAGGCACTGTTTCAGGGAATCGTCAGCATAGTTTCTTGTCTCCCTGTGTTACTCCTGTAATTTAGGTCACCCAAAAGATTTCCACAGAGCTGAACATTGACACAAGGAGTACCTGATTTAATTTGTAATAATTAAGAAAACAGATTTAAAGTTTAAAAATTGCCATCTGCTCACCCTTACTTATGTTGTTCCCATTTGATTTTTCATCCTTTTTTAGAACATGGATATAACACTTGCTAAACAATGAACAATACATTTTTAGATTTTGCATTTTTTCTCTGCAATAATAACCTGTAGCTCAGAGAGTCATCTCAACTGGTTTGCTAAGAATTGTATGATTAATTCTATCCATTATTCAAAAGCATTGTAAAAGAAAAAATGGTAATACATATTTTCCATTTTATGTGGCCTCTGAGTCACAAATAGTAAGAAATGTGAATTACCAAAATAATTCCCCCAAATGTTGTCCCAACTGTACTGTATATATTTTTCCCCCAAACATAAATTATTTGCTTAATGAGGCATTTAGTGAACAAACAAATTCAAATTGAAATATAGCTGCAAGCAGCGATTGCGGGCCCTATACATTTGCCTTCTGACTACTGTATATAGAAGGCAAGGTTTTTATGAATAGTGTCTTAAATTTCAGTGTGTTCAACACACAAAGCCATTTTGACTTTAGAAGACCTATTATGAACCACATAAGTTGCTTTTAATAATACTTTAGGCATATTCTAAAATCGACATTTGGGGTTGCTAGTCTTATTTGTTGGTGTGGAAAAGAAGCTTGGCCATCCTGCTATACAAGCCCTTAATTCCTTTATAGACAAAAAAACGTATATAGATATGAAAAAATATGTCTTGCCTAAATTAAGGTAAGTGATAAGGTGATTTAAAATCACGGCTAAAATAAGATCTATTTTATGCAGAGGTCTTTTGGACTAGCTTAGTCTGCTTGTTTGGTGCACTAATTGCGTCATGGAGGTCTAAGAAGGTCCTGTATCATTTTTAGTAATATTAAATGTATAATATTTTGCAGTCATGCATGGAGTATGTGCTTACTCTGGATAGGACTGAGGTATAGATGTATAGTATGATGCTGTATAGTATTTCAGTCTAGAAAGTGGTGATGTTCACATCCTCCCTCTTACACCATCTAGGAGTGCATGCTGTGTGTGTCGGAGAGCACTTTGTCTCGAATCTTGCAGTGTCAAGTGAAGTGTGTAGGTCGCAGCTGAGGCGCTCTGTTCTACTTTGAGCATCTAATTAGTCTGATGACAGCCTCTACAGTTCTAGCGACCTCGCACGAGGAGAGTTTGTGTTTTTCTAGGTGTTCTCGTTGAGCTTACAGCGGTGTTATGCATTGTTTTGGAGATGCCAGACGTTGATACCTTAGCTTTCCATGGGCATCTTTCTGGTTCGGATCAATGTGATGTGTTGACTAGTTAAAAAGATGCATCGTTTATTTCAAACTGTGTGGACCTTTCTGGATTTCTAAAGTTTGCATAATGTACCCTTACTTGGTGTTTGAAGAATTTTTACAGGAAGAATTAAGCTGTATTCTTCGATTTATGTTAGTCCACTTTTTTGTGCTTTTCGTTTAAAAGTGATCATTGTTGTTTTATACATATTCCTTGATTAAAATGTTATAAAAACAGGCTTTTTAATTATTATTATGTTGTTGATCATTTATATATTTTTAAATTACAATATTAGGCTGTTGTTGTTTTTTAATTGATCTCTTCCATTTCTTGTTTCAGCTTTATAAAATCATAAATGAAACTACTAGATGTTCATAGAAATTAACATGATAGAAACGTGGTTTATGGTGTAGAATTGTATAATGTAGTGGCAAATACTTATAGACCATTATCTTTTCCTTTTGGTCCTGCTCCTAATTTGAAAGCGTTTTGCTTTGTTCATTAACAATTCCCGTGGCAGTGGTCTTCTTGGCCTCTGAATCAATGTTAGCGCTCTGCTGGTTAGCTGGCATTGGTGGCATGTATTTCTCAAGCAGGTTGGCCTAATTATAATGCAGAAGATGTCTGCCAGAGCCCCGCTAAATTAATTGCTTATAGTCTTTTGTAATGATAGATAACATAATCGAATTCTGCCACATGTTTCGGTGGTCCAAGTATCATCTCAGCCATCTCTACCGTTTAAACTCAATGTCAACACTCTCTGTTAGCTACCACTGCTGCCATGTTATTGTGGGATTTGACTGACATCAAAATGGAAAAATAACACTTTTTTTTGTGTGTGTGTGTGTGTGTGTGTGTGTTCAAGAGGAAAAGCTGAGGTTGTGGTTGGGAAATAATTTTAAAGCAGACCGTTATGGAATTGCTCCATTTGGCAAATATCCTCATATATTATCATTTGGCAAATGTCTTCTTTGACAGATTCACCTGGGTTGTAATCAAGTAAAGATGTCTAGCCACCCCCTTTCACGTTCTTTTGGGCAACTGTGATTTATAATGTAATAATGGTCAGCAGTGCATTGGTTTTTTTTTTTTTTGTCTTGGCTAAAAGAGACGATTCTGAGAAGCATGAGTATTTTATTCAAAACCGCAAAGTATACTTTTGTTCTTGATTATGTCCTTGGTAAATGACAAGCATGATGTCTTGAGTGATATTGGTGCCTTCTACTTTACTGACAAATTGATAGTTCCAGAGTTGTTCAGGTGGAAAGTAGCCTGTCCGTACATTAAAGTAATCAATCCACAGTGTCTGATTTATGTGCGCACTGGGTAAATATAAGCTATTTTTTCTTTTGTTACAAAGATCCTCTGACATCCATCGTTTAATCATCTGTTTGCCACATTTTTCAGGGAAGGTTAGGTGGCAGGACTTTGACCAGGACCTGTACGTGGGAGCAACTGCTGTGAGGCCAGGGCAGGATCCATACGCCCGCAACAAGTTCAACCAGGTTGAGAGTGACAAACTCAGAATGGACCGCAGTGTCCCTGACACCAGACATGACCAGTAAGTCCCAGTCAACGCTTTAGCTCAACTCAAGAAATTAGTCAAAATCTGCTAAAATGCATCTTTTTTTATTGTAAAATTCAATTTTAGCAAACATTGATAATTGCCTTTGGAGCCGTTTACTCTA
Organism: Pimephales promelas; assembly: GCF_988280905.1. NCBI lineage: Eukaryota > Metazoa > Chordata > Actinopteri > Cypriniformes > Leuciscidae > Pimephales > Pimephales promelas. The sequence goes on along the minus strand of NC_142779.1, from coordinate 13,042,791 downwards.
CACCGTTTCAACTAAAAATGGAAAACCTTTTGTGTGTTCATTTACATGACAACAGTGTTTTAATATGCTATATCTAATATGCTGATTTGCTGCTCAAGAAACATTTTATTATTAATGTTAATGTAGAATGTAAATAATAAAAATAAAGTATATACTTAAGTTTATTTTTTTATTTATTTTGTGGAAACCGATGCAATTTCAGGATTCCTTGATTGAACAGCATTTATTTGAAATCATTTGTAACATTATGCATTGTCTTAACAGTCACTTTTGATCAATTTTATGCATCCTTGCTTAATAAAAGTATTAATTTCTTTTAAAATAATCTCATTGACCCAACATTTTAATAGTATTCCAAATAAAATGAAACTTTTAGCATCATGGCTTTTTCTTTAGGTAAATCTAGTAGTTGACTGCAAGAGATTCTGTTGAATAACCTTATAATGTCTAACATTTACTTGGTTATGTTATATTTCCTCCTCACAACAGTTTTGAGTAGAGTTTATTTTGGTTTATGTTAGCCCATTTCCAATGTGATACTTTTCACAGTTGAATTAAGTTCAGCAAAGGCATCATTTAAAGTGAAGTAACTATCATTTCTGAACATTGATTAAAATCAAATTAAAACCATTTCCTTGTTAATCATTTGGTTCTTTAGAGCATTAAAACACCCTTTCCACTAATAATGAACTTCATACAGAATATTTGCCCTATGTGTATGGTTTCTCCATTGCCCAATATGTCTGTTTTTTACTCAGTGAATGTAGAGAACAGTGATTTTTTTTGAGATAGTCATTCAAAATTATTGTGCTAAATTAATTTCTGATTCTCATAAAGAGAGGTCTGTCATTTGATGGAGAGATGCTTACACAGCGCAATGATAGAGAAATGCAAGAAAAGCAATTCTCTAGCAAATCAGTGAGTCTTTCAAAACTTCGTCTTCATCTGTCTGTTGGTCATAGTGTCCTTGAGGTCCAAATTGCCTTCAGGGCTTAAATGGCTGTCAGAGATGTCATGGCAGGATTGACTATACTGAATCATCAGGGTGTGTACAGCGGTGAATATATATATAAGTGCAAAGTAAATGAATAGTTTAAATGAAGATTGAGATTGAGATCTTTGGTGTTATGCAACTCATCAGCTGTAACGATCACACCTTTGTTTAAGCTCAAGGAATATCTGAGCACTTTTTTGGGGATAAATTTGCCTTTCACCCTTCTTTGTATCAAATAATGTGTTGCAGAATGCAAATGTTGAGCAAAACTATACATTATGGTTTGGATAGGTTTAGTTTTTTCTTTGCATTTTTGGATTCATTTTAGTTTTCCATCATCTTTTGAAACATTTTATACTGTTTTGCTGGCGAGTTTCTAAAAGCTTCACGAGCCTCATAAATGTTATCTGGGAACCCGGGCGTAACAGTATTAGGGCTGCACTTAGCTGAGACTGAATCGATTGCATGAGGAAAATGAGGTTTCCATCAAACACTCATGTTACTGCTGTGTTTTAATGACCAGATGTAACTGCCTTTTGTTGTGATTCAGAGAGCCTAGATTTCTTCACACAATCACTTCTACTTTGAGCATCTTCAGAGGAAACGTGCTTCCTTTATCTCTGAGGGCTGATGTAAACACTTTTGGGGGTTGGTTGTGCTTAAATGAATATAAATTGGTCCCACTGCCAACTGTTGACTGTGAATTAGCTTTTGTGAACGGTATGATGAATTAGTGCTCTTTTTTTAACTAGGTGATGTTAGGCAGAAACACATTGCTCTGGATATTTCAAGAATGATGTTTGCTGGATCCAAGCTGGTTCTTAAGTCTTATTTTAAATTCAGTTTAATCCAATTCAAGGTCATAAAAATCACAAATGGTATAACAAAAGTCTTAACTGTCATTTCTTAAAGTCCCCCTGTAGTAAATCATTTTATCACTTAAAGCTGATTTTGATAACCAAAATGACAAAAAAAGATGTCTTAAAATAGCTTGAATGTAACTCTACACCCTTGCTTTTAGTATACGTGGATTTATATGCAAATTGCCACTCACTCACACCAGCTCAGAGATCCACTCGCTCAACTTTACTTGTTGTTATTGTAGTTTGTAGTTCTTTAAGTTATTGTAGTAAACGCTGCGCACAATGGTATCGCTTTTTACAATGTTGGACAAATAACGGTAATTTAATGATTAACTGTTTGATAACATAGTGAAACAAAAGGCTACCGTATAATAATGTATTGCTAATGTTACACAATTTTCTCAGTCTGCCTTCTAAAAATCATCAAAGATTATTGAAAAATCAGGATTATTGGGATTTTAGTGAAAAAATAAACACTATCTGGCATTTAAATAAATGAAACTTGTCTTGTCTTTCAGTCACTAAGAGTGTTATTTCACACAATGTATATAGATTTTGCAAGTGTCGGCACTTGTCTTTTAATTGTCTTTATAAAAACTGATTATTTTAACCGCAAACTTATTTAAATAATTTAATTATATGAAAAAATTTACGTACAGATAACCTGTTTTGCAGTTGAATGCCACAACTGCTTAAATTAAGTAAAATAATCAGATACATATAACTTATTTTGAGATTAATAAAGGTTTGTTATAGGTGTACTTAAGGTATTCATTTTTATTTGTGTCGGTCTTAGAGATTGATTAAAAAAAAAAAAAACTCTGCAGATGCCCTGTGTTTGCCAATATAGCAAAGACAAAAATCTGAATTATTAATTTATTTTGTTTGCTGCAGTTTGTTGTTTTTCGTTTTTTCATACTTTGGTTTGGTTTAATGAGGTGTTTTGGTTATATAACAGATGTGGACGTGGCATTCATTGGTCTATTAAAGGGTTTATGGAGAAACACTGAAAGCGAAGTGGGCAAGAGCACACTCCTCAAACATTCCGTGCCATCGCCACTGTCTGTGGTCCTGTCATGTGGACTGACACCGGTGTTTAAAAAAGCCCTGTGTGAAGGGTGGAGGTGCAGACCATTGTTTCCACTGAAAGCGTGCAGTGCAGGGCTCCCAGGACTCGCTGATTTAATGCTGACATGCAGGAAGACTTGTCAAGAGGAGGGCAGCCCTCTTGTCGGTTCCCCGCTCAACATAAACAGGCTGCTTGAGAGTTGCTTGCCCTCCCATCACACAGGGATGAGCTTGGCCCTCGATAAAAAAAAAATAGTCTTCTGCTACATTTTGACTAATAAATGAACCATCACTAACTTTTTAGATAGTTAGACACTTGGGATTTGTGGCTACAGGAAGGAATGGTCCTTGTTGGTGTGACTGTGTTGTTTACTGGTACTGCGGCAAGTCGCTCGGACACTTCAATTTCCTGTCCTCAAGGCCCAACTGGCGATGTGAACGTACAGTTTAAAAATTGGTTGTTTGTTTCTATTTAAAAATCCGTCCTATTATTCCAGGAATTCAAGTGCCCTTTTACCACCGGATTATTATTTGAGGAAATGCGGCAACTTTTCACCCTTCACATAGGGCCTCCACCTTTGCTGTTTTTAGATTGTTGTTTTTTAATGAACATGTGCTAGAAAAACATCTTTGACAGCTGCGGCACATCTCACCGTTGTTTTTTTTGTTTTTGTTTTTTGTTGTTTTTTTTTTTCCTCAATGTCAAACACGGATAAAATGCAGAACCATGCATGGCTGATAACTAATAAATGTATGATTTATCAAAATTCTGTACGGTTTTGTCTAATTAAATTAAAAATAAAACACTAAAAATAAGAATTTGAAAACCACAAGATGATTTAGGCATCACAACAATACAATGCATGATATGATAAATGGATATTCATTTTGATATTTTATAAGTGTTAATTATACACCGCGACATAAACCATATTTCTATCATGTTAATTGCTATGAAAATCTGCTATTGTCATATAAGAGCTTTTAGACGGGTGAAATTGGAATAAAAGCAGTTTTACAGTGTCCTTGTTACACATTACATGTAGCTACTATAGTAATAACTATAAATTATGCTTAATTACATGCAACTACTATTAGTTGCATTTACATGCATTTGCATTTGCATTTACACAATAAGTATTATAACGGGAAATAAGAATGTATATTATTATTGTTGTCTATAAAAACAGAATGTGGTTGCATACTATCCTGTATCATACATTACACATACATTTTAAGAATTATGGTGCAATAAATTGCTGATTATTAAAGGTCTAAACTATGTAGACCTAACTAAAATCAATCATTTTAAATTCTACAAATAAATTTAGGCATCACAACATTATAATGTACATTTATAATACTATATTTTTACGTAAAAGATTTTGTAAAAGATTACATTTTGTTTTTACATTTATCTAATCTGAATGTTATATGAATGTAAAAATAAAGGAAATAAAGGAGCGTGTAAAATATCCAATATTGTACAATACCGCTACTTAGAAAAATCTGCCACAGATATATTGTGCATCCCTAAACAATGTGTTTCGAGACACTCGTCGTGCCGTCTAGCTGTTTTAATTCACATGAATGATTTTGGATGGAATTGAATATTCTGGGAACAAAACCTTATTTATAGTGCTTCACTTAACCCAGCAGCCGACATTTGCATCAGTAAGCCAGTAACAGATCTCTGAATGATGAGTACATGCAAGTGTTTTGGGGATGCAGCAAGGACATCTGCTCATCTTTTCTTTCTTCACTCTCTTGAGCATGACCTTTTTAAGCTGGCTTGATTTTCAAAATCTATCTGAACTCTGAAGTTCTGGCCTTTTCTTGTAGAAAAACTACTGTGTGCTTTGGCCAGTGCCTGGCTTTTGGGAATATCTCACAGTGCTTCCAACCGCTGCAACTGGCAGAGCACTCATGAAGTCATCGATTAAAGTCTCCATGAGCCACATAAGCAAACATTGACCCACAGTTGTATGACTGCCACTCAGACTGTGTAATTAAGATGCGTTTCTCGCTCACACTGCCCAGTCCCATTTCCTCTACTTGTGTCAGTATTCCATATCGATCTGATCCCTCTAGGTCCAAAGTTTGAATTGTCACATTTGTGCAATTACAGAAATAATGGCTAAAGGTGCATTGTGTTTTACACATTTTGTTGTTCATTACAAGTTGTATAAAACCTGATGGAACATGCTCTCCACGATCTAAAGAGCATTTGTTTTTCGAATAACATCTGACCATCTTTACAAAGTCACATTATCAAGAGCACAAATTTGATTACTTGATCAGTGAGCAACAAATAGTGCAGGATCTGAAATATTTCCTACTCCATTTACTTCACAATGTTTCTATTTTAAATTTTTCAGATTGAAATTGATTTTAAATCCCAACCTTTTCAAAGTGGTCTCAAATATTTGGCCTCCAAATGTGAGGAGAGGAAATGGTGTTGAGTACGTAATGGTTGACGGGTTTATTCTTGGGCATTGTAATCTCACGTTAGCTGGATGTTTGTTTTAGTCATTTGGCAAGGGATGGAACTGGCACGGCTCTCAAATGTTGTTGACTGTAGTTAGGTTGGACAGAGTTCAAATTGCATTGTGAATGGATGTGTGTTTGAAAACATACAGTAACGTGTGATCTGGACTGAGCAAGATCAAGATGTTCAGATCATATTCTGGTATGATTTCCCAGACACTTCTCATCTCTTCCTGAGAGGTGGGTAATGAAATAAACATAAGCTGCAGGAGCAATTCCTTTAAGACAGAAGCTCAAGAGCTCAAGTCTTTGATTGACATACACTGCCGTTAAAACATTTGGGTTGGTATGTTTTTTTTTTTTTTAATGTCTATTAAACCGGGTCTACGACACGACACGTTATAAAAAGGTATCTTTTCCATGTTAAACAGATTTCTCTTACGAGAGGTTCTCTTGTACTGTGTTATATCTTACGCTCGTGGAAAACCTCTTTTCCATGAGATATTGAAGCCAAGGTATAGGCAAGTTGGCTCGCGTGTCTATTGGCTGTCCTGCGGCAACTGCCTATCGAGAGAGCCCCTCTCTCTATAACTAAAAGAGCAGCATCTTTTAAAGATGCCTCGTTCCTGTGTCTCGTGCCGAGCCACACTCAGCGATGGGGACCGCCATTTTCATCTGCATTTCCTGCCTGGATAAGGATCATGCAGCTCTTGCACTCGCTGATGGCAGCTGCCATTATTGCGAGCTATTGCCCATGGTGACTCGGAGGACTCGTCTGGCATTTTTCTCCGAGTCTGCACTTCCGCCCACTATAGTACCACGCTGTAAAAAGCACCGTACTCCGCAAGTCCCAAAGTCTTCTCCAGCCCACGAAAGCTCGCCAGTTCACCCGCCAGCTTCACTTGAGGCGCTCACCGACGGACAACGGTCGCCGCTTCCGCCATTAATGACGACGAGATGGCTACATCTGTAGAGGAGGCCAGCTGCTCTATCCTTGTTTCAGACAGTGAGGATTGGGTGGACCACGAAGATGAATTGATCAAAATGCCCAGAAGGAAACAAACAAACAAAAAAAACCGCATATATTTAAGCTTTCTGTCATATTAGATCATTTAATGGTTTCTGCAGTCTTACAGGAATTGCATACCAAACTGGATGTGTGGGAGTGTGTTAAACACAATACATATTTAGAAAGGAATGCTTTAATACCTGGGAATACCTTTGGATTTGATGACTGTTTGTGCTGCGGTGTCTGCTTTTAAAGCGCATGGGTCCTCTTATTCTGATAAGCAGTGGAAGATGTGTCTAGGTTTGATGTTGTAAATCTGTTTGTCCTCTGTGCAGTTTCATGTAAACGTCTTGTCACTATAGGTCATTCAGTTTTCCTCATGGAGAGCTTCTGATGCTGCAGATGACATTATTTTGCTTGTTCGAAGTCTTCTTATCGCTGCCCTTTCACCATCCCTGCAGAATGTGAGCTGCATTCCCAATGCAGTAGTCACGTTCAACAGAAGACACTAACCTTGGGTTTAAAATGGGCACGAGACATTTTCAAAGGTCAGAGTGTTATAGTTTGCTTGCTGGAATGCCAACCTTTTGTATTTTCTCACAAAAATGGAGTTACAGATTTTCCCCTAAATATTTTTTCACCATTTAACTTCTAGTAAATTTACCCAGAACTGAAGGAATGAAGAACACTAGTCTTAAATCCCTCTGTTAAAAACTTACCTAAGCTGTTAATGAGGAACAAACACATGGTTTTTGTTTACTCCTAAGAGACTTTGCTTCTGTTTTGTTACCTCTGATGGCAGCAGGCCCATGTGTCTTATTGGAAATGTTTTTGGCGGGATAGTTGTCTCGCTGAGGCCATGTCCCGTGGCCGGTGTTCAGACCGCACCACTGCTCTAATTGAAAAAAAATAGACCTGCTTGCCAATCAATTAATGATGCCTTTCTGCTCATGCCTGTATCTTTGTTTATCATTCAGTCCATTTTTTAATAATACAGAGTATCTTCCTTGCATGAATAAATAAATATTGTAAATAAATAAAATTGACACTGGTCAAAAAATGTGCAGCATTGGACATTCATTTTATATACATTTAGGGATAAAACACTTAAAAAAAACTTTATTACAATGTCTTTGAAAAAAGTCTCTTATACTTACCACGGCTGCATTTATTTGACCAAAAGATACAGTAAAAATGGTAATGTGATTATATTATGAATATATTTTAAAATGTAATTTATTCCTGTAAATTCTAAAGCTAAATTTTATAGTGTCACATGATCCTCCACAAATCATTCTAATATGCTGATTTATTGCTCAAGATCATTGTTTTTTAATATCAATACCAATAACATGTATGTATACCATCACACACTAACTTTTAATGGAGTTATTTGATCAAAATAACAGTAAAGAGAAGACCGTTATAAATGTTACCAAGAAAAAAAAAATCATTTTTTTAA